>NC_069500.1:1312438105-1312738105 GCF_027579735.1 Bombina bombina
CAAGTAGTTTTGCGGTGCTGGTTGTTATAAAATATATTGCAGGCAGCTGTTAGAAAATATCAACTACAACTAATAGGTAATATCTTATAATAATTATAATAATATAGCTCACTATATATAAAATATCAAATATTAAATATGCCGGTTTACTGCCTAATTTTAGTATCAGCAGCAGCACAACAGTTAACTGTTTTTTTTTGAGAAAAAAAACTTTGTTCTTTTTTTTCAAAACTTCTAATTGCAATCTGCTAATTAATCTGCTAAAATATTAAATTAAATGTATTAATGTTTAATGGTAAACAACCGTGACAGCCGTCAACGGTCAACAACTAGTAGTATCAAAAGCAGCACAGCAGTTAACTGCTTTTATTGTGAAAAAAACTTTGTTCTTTTTTTTCAAAACTTCTAATTGCAATCTGCTAATTAATCTGCTAAAATACTTAAATTAAATGTATTAATGTTTAATGGTAAACAACCGTGACAGCCGTCAACGGTCAACTAGTAGTACAGCACAGCAGTTAACTGCTTTCTGTATTTGTAATAAAAAAAAAATATATATATATTTTTTGCAAAACTTCTAATCTGCTGACAAAAAATTTATTTTATTATTCCCAAATTACTCCACTAAACTTACTGACTAAAGCCAATTGTTTTAAGAGAGAACTCCCACTCTACCTAAGTACTCTAAATGTTAAGTTAAAACACTAAATTAACTTTTTTTTCTCACACACACTGGTGTCTGTCTCACTGACTCCTCTAGTCTCTAATAGTAATCTCAACTCTGTTGTGTAAATTTAATTTAGTAATTTTAGTTAACTAACTAATATACAGTTAGTTTAAAATTTTAAACTAAGCTAATAAGCTCAGCCTCAGCAGCTGCAGGCCTGAAACAAAATAAGGCCCACTGCCCACCCACTGTAACTAAGGCAGCTTAAGCTAACTTAAACTATAGTCAGTATTCGCTGCTAAATTATTATATTTGTTAAACTTAGTAAAGAAACTTTTCTGTCAGGAGTCCTGGACTCAGTGTCAGCAACACCACGTCTGCAGCCAGCAAGGGCTGCCTAAATCGTTTTTTTGAGGCAACTCAAGTTGTGAACAAAAGTAAACAGAACAGACTCAGAGCTCAGCAAACAAGGCTCCTATCCGCTCAATGGCTATCTCCTCTCTGAGATTTTCGCGCCGTTGAGGGGGAGGAGGCTTGTGGGGGCGGTCACGTGACGCTAGTAGCGTATCAGAGGCGAGACTCATCCATGACAGGCAGACTGGGAGGAGCCAGAGCACAGGCTGAAGTCAGCTCGCACACTTCAGCCTGTGCGAATAGGGCTCAATTACCAGTGCCGGGCTGGGAGGAGCAACGCCTGCACAGTGATACATAGAGATCACTGTGCAGGATAGGGTTTTGCTTGATCGCACGTGCGATCAGTGACTGTGAGTGACAGAGACTCAGAGAGGAGGAGACGCTAGTGACTCACTGACTGATGCGGTCTCACTCTCTACGCTGGTGACGTCAGCGTCGGTCCACCTGGGTCCTAGCTCCCTCCTGCTTCAAGACTTAGACAGACTATGGGGTTATTATCATGGTGTGGTGTGTGTGGTACCGTACTGACACTGACTTCACACTGTACTGTACCCGGTGCTGAGGCAGCTAGTGGCTAACAAAAATAACAAAAAACACACACACAATAATAAAAAAAAAAAAAAAAAATATTAAACAATTTTTTTTTTGGCTGATTTTTTTTTTTTTTTTTTGCCCCATTTTTTTTTTCTCCTTGCCCCCTGGGGGGTTCACGTGCGATTGTGCACAACTGGAGGAGCCTCCACTGCATGTCTTGTTGTTAGATTTGGTGAGGGTAATCAGGCAGGTCGTATAGACCTCCCCCGATAGGGTGAGTAACAGGTATTAAAGTGCTAAGAACAGTACTACTTAACACAACCTAGTTACCATGGGTCCCAGACAGCATGTCTTGTTGTTATATTTGGTGAGGGTAATCAGGCAGGCTGAATAGACCTCCCCCGATAGGGGGAGTAAAAGGGATTAAAGTGCTAACAATAGTACTAATCTAAACACAACCTAGTTACCATGGGTCCCAGACCGCATTTCTTGTTGTTATATTTGGTGAGGGTAATCAGGCAGGCCGTATAGACCTCCCCCGATAGGGGGAGTAAAAGTGATTAAAGTGCTAAGAATAGTACAACTTAACACAACCTAGTTACTATGGGTCCCAGACCGCATGTCTTGTTGTTATATTTGGTGAGGGTAATCAGGCAGGCCGTATAGACCTCCCCCGATAGGGGGAGTTACAGGGATTAAAGTGCTAAGAATAGTACAACTTAACACAACCTAGTTACCATGGGTCCCAGCCCGCATGTCTTGTTGTTACATTTGGTGAGGGTAATCAAGCAGGCCGTATAGACCTCCCCCGATAGGGGGAGTGAAAGGGATTAAAGTGCTAAGAATAGTACTAATATAAACACAACCTAGTTACCATGGGTCCCAGACCGCATGTCTTGTTGTTATATTTGGTGAGGGTAATCAGGCAGGCCGTATAGACCTCCCCCGATAGGGTGAGCAACAGGTATTAAACTAATAAGAACAGTACTACTTAACACAACCTAGTTACCATGGGTCCCAGACCACATGTCTTCAGTGGCGGCTGGTGAATTTTTAGGATGGGGGTGCACAAGACCCTCCCCCTATTAGAAAGACACGCCCCTTTGAAAATCCACGCCCCTTTTTAAAAACCACGCCCCTTTAACAAGCCACAACCATTTTTAAAAGCCACACCCCTTTGTGAAAGTCACGCCCCTCAAATGGCCCCACCCATTTGAACCAGCTGTGTTTTTGGTCATCGTCTTCTTGAAATATCCAGCCCCGGCCTGGGGGTAACTTCAACTGAAGTTTGTGACTGATTCCTCAACATTATTCTCAAGTATCTGCTGATATTGAGTGGAATCCATGAGACCCTCAACAATATTCCCAGTAGTACAGGTCTTTGGAGGTGGTCTGTGGGCTGTTTTTGACCGTTCTCACCATCCTTTGCCTTTGCCTCTGGCCCTCTCTGATATTTTACTTGCCCTGCCACTTCTGGCCTTAACAAGAACTGTGCCTGTGGTCTTCCATATCCTCACCATGCATTGCTCACTGTGTTCCTCATAGTGGACACAGAAATCTTAAATCTATGAATGCATACTCTTCAGTACAGCCATGTTCATGTGCGACAGTGCACAAATGGAGGAGCCTACACTACCTGCCCATGTCTAGTCTTAAAATATACATGATGGTGCTCAGTTAAATTATATAATAACATATATATATATTAACCAAATGATTAATTAAAGCTGCAAAATAATAAGAATGTTGAATGTACATTTATGAAAACATATATATTCCTGGATTTAAAGAACCTTCCACTTTATAGAGAAATACAACCAGATTTAAATTACTGTTGCCCCAGCCCCCAGTGTTCGATATTAGGCAATGCAGCCAAAGGCCTTGGCAACATGAAGATAAATACACCCACATTTTACTTTCTACAAAAGAAGATTATTTCTATTACACTAGTGCTTAATAATTAACTTCAACAGTAAAGATTAAAACAGAATGTTGATAACTCAAGTACAATTTTTGTAAATTAAGTCAATCCGCCTGTCTTTTTTTGAGGCAAATAAATCAATAACATTTTCGGTGAATGTAGGCATGTCATTGATCAATTGTTTTTCAATTGTGAGCATGGCTAGAGCAGTCAGTCTTTCCTCAGTCATGGTGCTCCTTAGAAATGTCTTAACTCGTTTTAAAGTTGAGAAACATCTCTCAGCCTCAGCAGTTGTCACGGGAATAGTCGAAATAATTTGCAACAGTTTGTAGGTCTCCGAGAAAGTACTGTCCAAGTTATTTTCTATTACAAACTGTAGAAGACTGATGGCACCATTCATATTTCGGAAATCTGGTCTTCTGTAAATTACTCCTAGTTCAGTTTTCAGCCGATCTTTCTGTAATGTGTGATAAACCGCTGATGTTTGTTCAAGAAGCTGATTTGGAAAATTTTTCTCGTAATCTGCAAATTTTTCCGCTTGGAGGAGAGAAACAGCCGAGTAGTGAGTTATAAAAGAAAATCTATCTTTTACTTGATTTGTGATAACATTGCATATCTCTTTAGCTGCCACAGTCTGAGCAATGTGAATATTTTCTCTCTTCCTTTTCCTAGATGTTTCCTCTGTTTCTGATATCGTCATGGTCACTGTGTCCATTCTTTCCCTTTCGTTTTCCATTGTCTGCTGGAAAGTGTTAATATGTTTTCGAATAAGTGCCGCATCTGTTTGTGTTTTCTGAAGTTGGTTGTATAACACATCTACATGTGGCATAATATTGTGAAAAACTGTAAGCCAAAACACGAATACCGAGTCTTGTAACATACGCCGAATAGCCCCCGCTTGATTTATAGCTATTTCTTTTTTTGATGTTGACTCTATTTTTTCCATGCATTCAATTAACTGTTCCCTGTTTTCAAAAACTGTATTGACGGTTCGACTCTTGAAATTCCACCTGGTGGCTGAACCATGAGGTATCCTTCTTCTAACAGTTTCATCTAGAATAGCTATCCTTTGTGGCGAGTTACTAAAAAAGTTAGTAATGTCACTTAGATTTGAAAAAAATACTCGAACTTGTTGATTTTGACTGCTTGCTTGGCTGACAATTAAATTGAGCTGATGTGCATAGCAATGCACAAAATGTGCATTCTTGTAGGTACGTTTAATTATAGCCTGAACACCTGCATGCTGACCACTCATCACGCTTGCACCGTCGTAACTCTGCGATATCAGTTTCTCTGGGTTGTCTATAACTTTTTCCAAAGTAGCTTGAATACACATAGCTAAAGATTCTGCATCATGTCCAGCTGGATTAGTGAATTCCCAGAATCTCTCAACCGGTTGTCCGTTACCTATAATGTATCTAAAAACAACAACCAATTGGAAGGCAGATGAAACATCAGTAGTTTCATCTGCTATCACTGCTACAAAACTTGCATTTGAGATTTCCTTCTTTATTTGGTTCTGGCAAACAGTAAGCATACAGTCTAATAAATCGTTTTGAATTTCTTTTGACGTTCCTTTAAAAACAGTGGCACTAGCGAGATGTTCTTTTAGAGATGCATCAAGCTCTGCTGAGAAGTTTATAAGACCTCTGAAAATGCCTGGATTTAATGAATCATCGCGTTCGTCATGTCCTCGAAGTGAAAGCTCAAATGCGCCGCAAAATAAAATACAATTAATTATTTTGGAAAGAACATAGCGATTTTTGGTTACTTGCTCATTATGTCTTTTAATATTCAAACGATATGCACTGTCAAGTTGTTGCCGAATATCAACCCTTCCTAGCAAATTAAACTCTAATGTGGAGTTTAAATGTGATTGGGAGCAATTATGTTTATTGGTTTTTTTACTTAAATGTGATAAATCGGCGACCCCATAACTCACCCAGCTTGAATCCCCACTTTGTTTTGCAAACAGGAGACAATAAAAACAAAAGAGCCTGTTAGATAATTCACAACCACAAATCCATGGATATTTATCATATACCTCGGGTTTGAATTCTCTTTTGTAATCTCTAGTTTTACATTTTGTCACCTGGGTAAGGTTAAGCATAGGTGTTGGCCTGAGCATTTTAATTTCCATTTTTCTTTCAATGGGCAACGTTGAAAAATGTAATTGCTTTAGCTCAGATACACTAATTTTACTAAGTGCCATCTTAACTGTTAGTTTACACACAAAGAACAGTCCTTTGCTCTTATCTAATATATAACTTGTAGGTAGGTAGCTCTGCAGCTGTTAGAAAATATACAACTTAATAGTTTAGTAGTTTGACGGTTGTTATCTAATATATAACTTGTAGGTAGGTAGCTCTGCAGCTGTTAGAAAATATACAACTTAATAGTTTAATAGTTTGGCGGTTGTTATGTAATATATAACTTGTAGGTAGGTAGCTCTGCAGCTGTTAGAAAATATACAACTTAATAGTTTAATAGTTTGGCGGTTGTTATGTAATATATAACTTGTAGGTAGGTAGCTCTGCAACTGTTAGAAAATATACAACTCAACTTGAAGTAATAGTTTAATAGTTTGGCGGTTGTTATGTAATATATAACTTGTAGGTAGGTAGCTCTGCAGCTGTTAGAAAATATATTAAAAGTTTAATAGTTTTGTGGTTGTTATGTAATATATAACTTGTAGGTAGGTAGCTCTGCAGCTATTAGAAAATATACAACTCAACTTGCAGTAATAGTTTAATAGTTTGGCGGTTGTTATGTAATATATAACTTGTAGGTAGGTAGCTCTGCAGCTATTAGAAAATATACAACTCAACTTGCAGTAATAGTTTAATAGTTTGGCGGTTGTTATGTAATATATAACTTGTAGGTAGGTAGCTCTGCAGCTATTAGAAAATATACAACTCAACTTGCAGTAATAGTTTAATAGTTTGGCGGTTGTTATGTAATATATAACTTGTAGGTAGGTAGCTCTGCAGCTATTAGAAAATATACAACTCAACTTGCAGTAATAGTTTAATAGTTTGGCGGTTGTTATGTAATATATAACTTGTAGGTAGGTAGCTCTGCAACTGTTAGAAAATATACAACTCAACTTGAAGTAATAGTTTAATAGTTTGGCGGTTGTTATGTAATATATAACTTGTAGGTAGGTAGCTCTGCAGCTGTTAGAAAATATATTAAAAGTTTAATAGTTTTGTGGATGTTATGTAATATATAACTTGTAGGTAGGTAGCTCTGCAGCTATTAGAAAATATACAACTCAACTTGCAGTAATAGTTTAATAGTTTGGCAGTTGTTATGTAATATATAACTTGTAGGTACTTTATGTAGCTCTGCAGCTGTTAGAAAATCTACAACACTAGTAGGCAACGGCAAGTAGTTTTGCGGTGCTGGTTGTTATAAAATATATTGCAGGCAGCTGTTAGAAAATATCAACTACAACTAATAGGTAATATCTTATAATAATTATAATAATATAGCTCACTATATATAAAATATCAAATATTAAATATGCCGGTTTACTGCCTAATTTTAGTATCAGCAGCAGCACAACAGTTAACTGTTTTTTTTTGAGAAAAAAAACTTTGTTCTTTTTTTTCAAAACTTCTAATTGCAATCTGCTAATTAATCTGCTAAAATATTAAATTAAATGTATTAATGTTTAATGGTAAACAACCGTGACAGCCGTCAACGGTCAACAACTAGTAGTATCAAAAGCAGCACAGCAGTTAACTGCTTTTATTGTGAAAAAAACTTTGTTCTTTTTTTTCAAAACTTCTAATTGCAATCTGCTAATTAATCTGCTAAAATACTTAAATTAAATGTATTAATGTTTAATGGTAAACAACCGTGACAGCCGTCAACGGTCAACTAGTAGTACAGCACAGCAGTTAACTGCTTTCTGTATTTGTAATAAAAAAAAAATATATATATATTTTTTGCAAAACTTCTAATCTGCTGACAAAAAATTTATTTTATTATTCCCAAATTACTCCACTAAACTTACTGACTAAAGCCAATTGTTTTAAGAGAGAACTCCCACTCTACCTAAGTACTCTAAATGTTAAGTTAAAACACTAAATTAACTTTTTTTTCTCACACACACTGGTGTCTGTCTCACTGACTCCTCTAGTCTCTAATAGTAATCTCAACTCTGTTGTGTAAATTTAATTTAGTAATTTTAGTTAACTAACTAATATACAGTTAGTTTAAAATTTTAAACTAAGCTAATAAGCTCAGCCTCAGCAGCTGCAGGCCTGAAACAAAATAAGGCCCACTGCCCACCCACTGTAACTAAGGCAGCTTAAGCTAACTTAAACTATAGTCAGTATTCGCTGCTAAATTATTATATTTGTTAAACTTAGTAAAGAAACTTTTCTGTCAGGAGTCCTGGACTCAGTGTCAGCAACACCACGTCTGCAGCCAGCAAGGGCTGCCTAAATCGTTTTTTTTGAGGCAACTCAAGTTGTGAACAAAAGTAAACAGAACAGACTCAGAGCTCAGCAAACAAGGCTCCTATCCGCTCAATGGCTATCTCCTCTCTGAGATTTTCGCGCCGTTGAGGGGGAGGAGGCTTGTGGGGGCGGTCACGTGACGCTAGTAGCGTATCAGAGGCGAGACTCATCCATGACAGGCAGACTGGGAGGAGCCAGAGCACAGGCTGAAGTCAGCTCGCACACTTCAGCCTGTGCGAATAGGGCTCAATTACCAGTGCCGGGCTGGGAGGAGCAACGCCTGCACAGTGATACATAGAGATCACTGTGCAGGATAGGGTTTTGCTTGATCGCACGTGCGATCAGTGACTGTGAGTGACAGAGACTCAGAGAGGAGGAGACGCTAGTGACTCACTGACTGATGCGGTCTCACTCTCTACGCTGGTGACGTCAGCGTCGGTCCACCTGGGTCCTAGCTCCCTCCTGCTTCAAGACTTAGACAGACTATGGGGTTATTATCATGGTGTGGTGTGTGTGGTACCGTACTGACACTGACTTCACACTGTACTGTACCCGGTGCTGAGGCAGCTAGTGGCTAACAAAAATAACAAAAAACACACACACAATAATAAAAAAAAAAAAAAAAAATATTAAACAATTTTTTTTTTGGCTGATTTTTTTTTTTTTTTTTGCCCCATTTTTTTTTTCTCCTTGCCCCCTGGGGGGTTCACGTGCGATTGTGCACAACTGGAGGAGCCTCCACTGCATGTCTTGTTGTTAGATTTGGTGAGGGTAATCAGGCAGGTCGTATAGACCTCCCCCGATAGGGGGAGTAAAAGGGATTAAAGTGCTAAGAATAGTACTAATCTAAACACAACCTAGTTACCATGGGTCCCAGACCGCATGTCTTGTTGTTATATTTGGTGAGGGTAATCAGGCAGGCCATATAGACCTCCCCCGATAGGGGGAGTAAAAGGGATTAAAGTGCTAAGAATAGTACTAATCTAAACACAACCTAGTTACCATGGGTCCCAGACCGCATGTCTTGTTGTTATATTTGGTGAGGGTAATCAGGCAGGCTGTATAGACTTCCCCCGATAGGGTGAGTAACAGGTATTAAACTAATAAGAACAGTACTACTTAACACAACCTAGTTACCATGGGTCCCAGACAGCATGTCTTGTTGTTATATTTGTTGAGGGTAATCAGACAGGCCGTATAGACCTCCCCCGATAGGGGGAGTAAAAGAGATTAAAGTACTAACAATAGTACTAATATAAACACAACCTAGTTACCATGGGTCCCAGACCGCATGTCTTGTTGTTATATTTGGTGAGGGTAATCAGGCAGGCCATATAGACCTCCCCCGATAGGGTGAGTAACAGGTATTAAACTAATAAGAACAGTACTACTTAACACAACCTAGTTACCATGGGTCACAGACCACATGTCTTGTTGTTATATTTGGTGAGGGTAATCAGGCAGGCCGTATAAACCTCCCCCGATAGGGTGAGTAACAGGTATTAAAGTAAAAAGAACAGTACTACTTAACACAACCTAGTTACCATGGGTCCCAGACCACATGTCTTGTTGTTATATTTGGTGAGGGTAATCAGGCAGGTCGTATAGACCTCCCCGATAGGGGGAGTAAAAGGGATTAAAGTGCTAAGAATAGTACTAATCTAAACACAACCTAGTTACCATGGGTCCCAGACAGCATGTCTTGTTGTTATATTTGGTGAGGGTAATCAGGCAGGCCGTATAGACCTCCCCCGATAGGGTGAGTAACAGGTATTAAACTAATAAGAACAGTACTACTTAACACAACCTAGTTACCATGGGTCCCAGACAGCATGTCTTGTTGTTATATTTGGTGGAGGTAATTAGGCAGGCCGTATAGACCTCACCCGATAGGGGGAGTAAAAGGGATTAAAGTGCTAAGAATAGTACTAATATAAACACAACCTAGTTACCATGGGTCCCAGACCGCATGTCTTGTTGTTATATTTGGTGAGGGTAATCAGGCAGGCCGTATAGACCTCCCCCGATAGGGGGAGTTACAGGGATTAAAGTGCTAAGAATACTACAACTTAACACAACCTAGTTACCATGGGTCCAAGCCCGCATGTCTTGTTATTACATTTGGTGAGGGTAATCAAGCAGGCCGTATAGACCTCCCCCGATAGGGGGAGTGAAAGGGATTACAGTGCTAAGAATAGTACTAATATAAACACAACCTAGTTACCATGGGTCCCAGACCGCATGTCTTGTTGTTATATTTGGTGAGGGTAATCAGGCAGGCCGTATAGACCTCCCCCGTTAGGGTGAGCAACAGGTATTAAACTAATAAGAACAGTACTACTTAACACAACCTAGTTACCATGGGTCCCAGACCACATGTCTTGTTGTTAGATTTGGTGAGGGTAATCAGGCAGGTTGTATAGACCTCCCCCGATAGGGGGAGTAAAAGGGATTAAAGTGCTAAGAATAGTACTAATCTAAACACAACCTAGTTACCATGGGTCCCAGACCGCATGTCTTGTTGTTATATTTGGTGAGGGTAATCAGGCAGGCCGTATAGACCTCCCCCGATAGGGGGAGTAAAAGGGATTAAAGTGCTAAGAATAGTACTAATCTAAACACAACCTAGTTACCATGGGTCCCAGACCGCATGTCTTGTTGTTATATTTGGTGAGGGTAATCAGGCAGGCTGTATAGACTTCCCCCGATAGGGTGAGTAACGGGTATTAAACTAATAAGAACAGTACTACTTAACACAACCTAGTTACCATGGGTCCCAGACAGCATGTCTTGTTATTATATTTGTTGAGGGTAATCAGACAGGCCGTATAGACCTCCCCCGATAGGGGGAGTAAAAGGGATTAAAGTGCTAGCAATAGTACTAATATAAACACAACCTAGTTACCATGGGTCCCAGACCGCATGTCTTGTTGTTATATTTGGTGAGGGTAATCAGGCAGGCCGTATAGACCTCCCCCGATAGGGTGAGTAACAGGTATTAAACTAATAGGAACAGTACTACTTAACACAACCTAGTTACCATGGGTCACAGACCACATGTCTTGTTGTTATATTTGGTGAGGTTAATCAGGCAGGCCGTATAGACCTCCCCCGATAGGGTGAGTAACAGGTATTAAAGTAAAAAGAACAGTACTACTTAACACAACCTAGTTACCATGGGTCCCAGACCACATTTCTTGTTGTTATATTTGGTGAGGGTAATCAGGCAGGTCGTATAGACCTCCCCGATAGGGGGAGTAAAAGGGATTAAAGTGCTAAGAATAGTACTAATCTAAACACAACCTAGTTACCATGGGTCCCAGACAGCATGTCTTGTTGTTATATTTGGTGAGGGTAATCAGGCAGGCCGTATAGACCTCCCCCGATAGGGGGAGTAAAAGGGATTAAAGTGCTAAGAATAGTACTAATATAAACACAACCTAGTTACCATGGGTCCCAGACCGCATGTCTTGTTGTTATATTTGGTGAGGGTAATCAGGCAGGCCGTATAGACCTCCCCCGATAGGGTGAGCAACAGGTATTAAACTAATAAGAACAGTACTACTTAACACAACCTAGTTACCATGGGTCCCAGACCACATGTCTTGTTGTTAGATTTGGTGAGGGTAATCAGGCAGGTCGTATAGACCTCCCCCGATAGGGGGAGTAAAAGGGATTAAAGTGCTAAGAATAGTACTAATCTAAACACAACCTAGTTACCATGGGTCCCAGACCGCATGTCTTGTTATTATATTTGGTGAGGGTAATCAGGCAGGCCATATAGACCTCCCCCGATAGGGGGAGTAAAAGGGATTAAAGTGCTAAGAATAGTACTAATCTAAACACAACCTAGTTACCATGGGTCCCAGACCGCATGTCTTGTTGTTATATTTGGTGAGGGTAATCAGGCAGGCTGTATAGACTTCCCCGATAGGGTGAGTAACAGGTATTAAACTAATAAGAACAGTACTACTTAACACAACCTAGTTACCATGGGTCCCAGACAGCATGTCTTGTTGTTATATTTGGTGAGGTTAATCAGGCAGGTCGTATAGACCTCCCCGATAGGGGGAGTAAAAGGGATTAAAGTGCTTAGAATAGTACTAATCTAAACACAACCTAGTTACCATGGGTCCCAGACAGCATGTCTTGTTGTTATATTTGGTGAGGGTAATCAGGCAGGCCGTATAGACCTCCCCCGATAGGGTGAGTAACAGGTATTAAACTAATAAGAACAGTACTACTTAACACAACCTAGTTACCATGGGTCCCAGACAGCATGTCTTGTTGTTATATTTGGTGGAGGTGATTAGGCAGGCCGTATAGACCTCACCCGATAGGGGGAGTAAAAGGGATTAAAGTGCTAAGAATAGTACTAATATAAACACAACCTAGTTACCATGGGTCCCAGACCGCATGTTTCGTTGTTATATTTGGTGAGGGTAATCAGGCAGGCCGTATAGACCTCCCCCGATAGGGGGAGTTACAGGGATTAAAGTGCTAAGAATACTACAACTTAACACAACCTAGTTATCATGGGTCCAAGCCCGCATGTCTTGTTGTTACATTTGGTGAGGGTAATCAAGCAGGCCGTATAGACCTCCCCCGATAGGGGGAGTGAAAGGGATTACAGTGCTAAGAATAGTACTAATATAAACACAACCTAGTTACCATGGGTCCCAGACCGCATGTCTTGTTGTTATATTTGGTGAGGGTAATCAGGCAGGCCGTATAGACCTCCCCCGTTAGGGTGAGCAACAGGTATTAAACTAATAAGAACAGTACTACTTAACACAACCTAGTTACCATGGGTCCCAGACCACATGTCTTGTTGTTAGATTTGGTGAGGGTAATCAGGCAGGTTGTATAGACCTCCCCGGATAGGGGGAGTAAAAGGGATTAAAGTGCTAAGAATAGTACTAATCTAAACACAACCTAGTTACCATGGGTCCCAGACCGCATGTCTTGTTGTTATATTTCATGAGGGTAATCAGGCAGGCCGTATAGACCTCCCCCGATAGGGGGAGTAAAAGGGATTAAAGTGCTAAGAATAGTACTAATCTAAACACAACCTAGTTACCATGGGTCCCAGACCGCATGTCTTGTTGTTATATTTGGTGAGGGTAATCAGGCAGGCTGTATAGACTTCCCCCGATAGGGTGAGTAACAGGTATTAAACTAATAAGAACAGTACTACTTAACACAACCTAGTTACCATGGGTCCCAGACCACATGTCTTGTTGTTAGATTTGGTGAGGGTAATCAGGCAGGTCGTATAGACCTCCCCCGATAGGGGGAGTAAAAGGGATTAAAGTGCTAAGAATAGTACTAATCTAAACACAACCTAGTTACCATGGGTCCCAGACCGCATGTCTTGTTGTTATATTTGGTGAGGGTAATCAGGCAGGCCATATAGACCTCCCCCGATAGGGGGAGTAAAAGGGATTAAAGTGCTAAGAATAGTACTAATCTAAACACAATCTAGTTACCATGGGTCCCAGACCGCATGTCTTGTTGTTATATTTGGTGAGGGTAATCAGGCAGGCTGTATAGACTTCCCCCGATAGGGTGAGTAACAGGTATTAAACTAATAAGAACAGTACTACTTAACACAACCTAGTTACCATGGGTCCCAGACAGCATGTCTTGTTGTTATATTTGGTGAGGGTAATCAGGCAGGTCGTATAGACCTCCCCGATAGGGGGAGTAAAAGGGATTAAAGTGCTAAGAATAGTACTAATCTAAACACAACCTAGTTACCATGGGTCCCAGACAGCATGTCTTGTTGTTATATTTGGTGAGGGTAATCAGGCAGGCCGTATAGACCTCCCCCGATAGGGTGAGTAACAGGTATTAAACTAATAAGAACAGTACTACTTAACACAACCTAGTTACCATGGGTCCCAGACAGCATGTCTTGTTGTTATATTTGGTGGAGGTAATTAGGCAGGCCGTATAGACCTCACCCGATAGGGGGAGTAAAAGGGATTAAAGTGCTAAGAATAGTACTAATATAAACACAACCTAGTTACCATGGGTCCCAGACCGCATGTCTTGTTGTTATATTTGGTGAGGGTAATCAGGCAGGCCGTATAGACCTCCCCCGATAGGGGGAGTTACAGGGATTAAAGTGCTAAGAATACTACAACTTAACACAACCTAGTTACCATGGGTCCAAGCCCGCATGTCTTGTTGTTACATTTGGTGAGGGTAATCAAGCAGGCCGTATAGACCTCCCCCGATAGGGGGAGTGAAAGGGATTACAGTGCTAAGAATAGTACTAATCTAAACACAACCTAGTTACCATGGGTCCCAGACCGCATGTCTTGTTGTTATATTTGGTGAGGGTAATCAGGCAGGCTGTATAGACTTCCCCCGATAGGGTGAGTAACAGGTATTAAACTAATAAGAACAGTACTACTTAACACAACCTAGTTACCATGGGTCCCAGACAGCATGTCTTGTTATTATATTTGTTGAGGGTAATCAGACAGGCCGTATAGACCTCCCCCGATAGGGGGAGTAAAAGGGATTAAAGTGCTAGCAATAGTACTAATATAAACACAACCTAGTTACCATGGGTCCCAGACCGCATGTCTTGTTGTTATATTTGGTGAGGGTAATCAGGCAGGCCGTATAGACCTCCCCCGATAGGGTGAGTAACAGGTATTAAACTAATAGGAACAGTACTACTTAACACAACCTAGTTACCATGGGTCACAGACCACATGTCTTGTTGTTATATTTGGTGAGGGTAATCAGGCAGGCCGTATAGACCTCCCCCGATAGGGTGAGTAACAGGTATTAAACTAATAGGAACAGTACTACTTAACACAACCTAGTTACCATGGGTCCCAGACCACATTTCTTGTTGTTATATTTGGTGAGGGTAATCAGGCAGGTCGTATAGACCTCCCCGATAGGGGGAGTAAAAGGGATTAAAGTGCTAAGAATAGTACTAATCTAAACACAACCTAGTTACCATGGGTCCCAGACAGCATGTCTTGTTGTTATATTTGGTGAGGGTAATCAGGCAGGCCGTATAGACCTCCCCCGATAGGGGGAGTAAAAGGGATTAAAGTGCTAAGAATAGTACTAATATAAACACAACCTAGTTACCATGGGTCCCAGACCGCATGTCTTGTTGTTATATTTGGTGAGGGTAATCAGGCAGGCCGTATAGACCTCCCCCGATAGGGTGAGCAACAGGTATTAAACTATAGTGGGGAAACAGGAAGGCGCCAATAGGGTGATAACGTATAGACCCAGACAGGTGAGTATAAGGAGAGAAAAGGTACTCACAAGCAGGGCGGCACTTGAACGTGCCTAACCAAGCGGGCCGGGACCACAGCGTCGCCCGGGAGACTCACAACGGCAACAACACCAATCCTCGAGCCGGACCAAGTTCCGTGTGGCCAATCAGGAACGCTGGATGATGACACACCTCCCTCTTCGTATGCCGATACTGAACACAGGCATAGAGGGTAGGAGACAGGAACAAACTGTGTAAGGCTCTCCCGAATACCGAGAGCTTGATTCACACAAGCCAACAAGCTTAGCGTGAAATTTCCTTTCCTCTATCTATATGAGGTGACCTTTTGTCAGACGCAGCTTATATGGGACATATTCACACACACATTGCATTGGATTAGCTGTTAACCAATGCTAAGGAAGCGATTAACACACCCTGTCTGCAAAGTCACCTTTCTTCTGCAGAGATGAGCTTCTGAATACAGGAGTACAATAAGCTGCGTCTGACAAAAGGTCACCTCATATAGATAGAGGAAAGGAAATTTCACGCTAAGCTTGTTGGCTTGTGTGAATCAAGCTCTCGGTATTCGGGAGAGCCTTACACAGTTTGTTCCTGTCTCCTACCCTCTATGCCTGTGTTCAGTATCGGCATACGAAGAGGGAGGTGTGTCATCATCCAGCGTTCCTGATTGGCCACACGGAACTTGGTCCGGCTCGAGGATTGGTGTTGTTGCCGTTGTGAGTCTCCCGGGCGACGCTGTGGTCCCGGCCCGCTTGGTTAGGCACGTTCAAGTGCCGCCCTGCTTGTGAGTACCTTTTCTCTCCTTATACTCACCTGTCTGGGTCTATACGTTATCACCCTATTGGCGCCCTCCTGTTTCCCCACTACAGATTTCCTAACCGTCTACGCACGCTACAGAAGAGCAGCCTTATATCGGATTGTTTGCTACATTCGTCACCATAGGCGCACCTCCATCAAGGACTTATTTTGTTTTTGATATCTGTTTCAGGTATTAAACTAATAAGAACAGTACTACTTAACACAACCTAGTTACCATGGGTCCCAGACCACATGTCTTGTTGTTAGATTTGGTGAGGGTAATCAGGCAGGTCAAGGGATTAAAGTGCTAAGAATAGTACTAATCTAAACACAACCTAGTTACCATGGGTCCCAGACCGCATGTCTTGTTGTTATATTTGGTGAGGGTAATCAGGCAGGCCATATAGACCTCAGCCGATAGGGGGAGTAAAAGGGATTAAAGTGCTAAGAATAGTACTAATCTAAACACAACCTAGTTACCATGGGTCCCAGACCGCATGTCTTGTTGTTATATTTGGTGAGGGTAATCAGGCAGGCCGTATAGACCTCCCCCGATAGGGTGAGTAACAGGTATTAAACTAATAGGAACAGTACTACTTAACACAACCTAGTTACCATGGGTCACAGACCACATGTCTTGTTGTTATATTTGGTGAGGGTAATCAGGCAGGCCGTATAGACCTCCCCCGATAGGGTGAGTAACAGGTATTAAAGTAAAAAGAACAGTACTACTTAACACAACCTAGTTACCATGGGTCCCAGACCACATTTCTTGTTGTTATATTTGGTGAGGGTAATCAGGCAGGTCGTATAGACCTCCCCGATAGGGGGAGTAAAAGGGATTAAAGTGCTAAGAATAGTACTAATCTAAACACAACCTAGTTACCATGGGTCCCAGACAGCATGTCTTGTTGTTATATTTGGTGAGGGTAATCAGGCAGGCCGTATAGACCTCCCCCGATAGGGGGAGTAAAAGGGATTAAAGTGCTAAGAATAGTACTAATATAAACACAACCTAGTTACCATGGGTCCCAGACCGCATGTCTTGTTGTTATATTTGGTGAGGGTAATCAGGCAGGCCGTATAGACCTCCCCCGATAGGGTGAGCAACAGGTATTAAACTAATAAGAACAGTACTACTTAACACAACCTAGTTACCATGGGTCCCAGACCACATGTCTTGTTGTTAGATTTGGTGAGGGTAATCAGGCAGGTCGTATAGACCTCCCCCGATAGGGGGAGTAAATGGATTAAAGTGCTAAGAATAGTACTAATCTAAACACAACCTAGTTACCATGAGTCGCAGACCGCATGTCTTGTTATTATATTTGGTGAGGGTAATCAGGCAGACCATATAGACCTCCCCCGATAGGGGGAGTAAAAGGGATTAAAGTGCTAAGAATAGTACTAATCTAAACACAACCTAGTTACCATGGGTCCCAGACCGCATGTCTTGTTGTTATATTTGGTGAGGGTAATCAGGCAGGCTGTATAGACTTCCCCCGATAGGGTGAGTAACAGGTATTAAACTAATAAGAACAGTACTACTTAACACAACCTAGTTACCATGGGTCCCAGACAGCATGTCTTGTTGTTATATTTGGTGAGGTTAATCAGGCAGGTCGTATAGACCTCCCCGATAGGGGGAGTAAAAGGGATTAAAGTGCTAAGAATAGTACTAATCTAAACACAACCTAGTTACCATTGGTCCCAGACAGCATGTCTTGTTGTTATATTTGGTGAGGGTAATCAGGCAGGCCGTATAGACCTCCCCCGATAGGGTGAGTAACAGGTATTAAACTAATAAGAACAGTACTACTTAACACAACCTAGTTACCATGGGTCCCAGACAGCATGTCTTGTTGTTATATTTGGTGGAGGTGATTAGGCAGGCCGTATAGACCTCACCCGATAGGGGGAGTAAAAGGGATTAAAGTGCTAAGAATAGTACTAATATAAACACAACCTAGTTACCATGGGTCCCAGACCGCATGTCTTGTTGTTATATTTGGTGAGGGTAATCAGGCAGGCCGTATAGACCTCCCCCGATAGGGGGAGTTACAGGGATTAAAGTGCTAAGAATACTACAACTTAACACAACCTAGTTACCATGGGTCCAAGCCCGCATGTCTTGTTGTTACATTTGGTGAGGGTAATCAAGAAGGCCGTATAGACCTCCCCTGATAGGGGGAGTGAAAGGGATTACAGTGCTAAGAATAGTACTAATATAAACACAACCTAGTTACCATGGGTCCCAGACCGCATGTCTTGTTGTTATATTTGGTGAGGGTAATCAGGCAGGCCGTATAGACCTCCCCCGTTAGGGTGAGCAACAGGTATTAAACTAATAAGAACAGTACTACTTAACACAACCTAGTTACCATGGGTCCCAGACCACATGTCTTGTTGTTAGATTTGGTGAGGGTAATCAGGCAGGTTGTATAGACCTCCCCCGATAGGGGGAGTAAAAGGGATTAAAGTGCTAAGAATAGTACTAATCTAAACACAACCTAGTTACCATGGGTCCCAGACCGCATGTCTTGTTGTTATATTTCATGAGGGTAATCAGGCAGGCCGTATAGACCTCCCCCGATAGGGGGAGTAAAAGGGATTAAAGTGCTAAGAATAGTACTAATCTAAACACAACCTAGTTACCATGGGTCCCAGACCGCATGTCTTGTTGTTATATTTGGTGAGGGTAATCAGGCAGGCTGTATAGACTTCCCCCGATAGGGTGAGTAACAGGTATTAAACTAATAAGAACAGTACTACTTAACACAACCTAGTTACCATGGGTCCCAGACCACATGTCTTGTTGTTAGATTTGGTGAGGGTAATCAGGCAGGTTGTATAGACCTCCCCCGATAGGGGGAGTAAAAGGGATTAAAGTGCTAAGAATAGTACTAATCTAAACACAACCTAGTTACCATGGGTCCCAGACCGCATGTCTTGTTGTTATATTTGGTGAGGGTAATCAGGCAGGCCATATAGACCTCCCCCGATAGGGGGAGTAAAAGGGATTAAAGTGCTAAGAATAGTACTAATCTAAACACAATCTAGTTACCATGGGTCCCAGACCGCATGTCTTGTTGTTATATTTGGTGAGGGTAATCAGGCAGGCTGTATAGACCTCCCCCGATAGGGTGAGTAACAGGTATTAAACTAATAAGAACAGTACTACTTAACACAACCTAGTTACCATGGGTCCCAGACAGCATGTCTTGTTGTTATATTTGGTGAGGGTAATCAGGCAGGTCGTATAGACCTCCCCGATAGGGGGAGTAAAAGGGATTAAAGTGCTAAGAATAGTACTAATCTAAACACAACCTAGTTACCATGGGTCCCAGACAGCATGTCTTGTTGTTATATTTGGTGAGGGTAATCAGGCAGGCCGTATAGACCTCCCCCGATAGGGTGAGTAACAGGTATTAAACTAATAAGAACAGTACTACTTAACACAACCTAGTTACCATGGGTCCAAGACAGCATGTCTTGTTGTTATATTTGGTGGAGGTAATTAGGCAGGCCGTATAGACCTCACCCGATAGGGGGAGTAAAAGGGATTAAAGTGCTAAGAATAGTACTAATATAAACACAACCTAGTTACCATGGGTCCCAGACCGCATGTCTTGTTGTTATATTTGGTGAGGGTAATCAGGCAGGCCATATAGACCTCCCCCGATAGGGGGAGTTACAGGGATTAAAGTGCTAAGAATACTACAACTTAACACAACCTAGTTACCATGGGTCCAAGCCCGCATGTCTTGTTGTTACATTTGGTGAGGGTAATCAAGCAGGCCGTATAGACCTCCCCCGATAGGGGGAGTGAAAGGGATTACAGTGCTAAGAATAGTACTAATATAAACACAACCTAGTTACCATGGGTCCCAGACCGCATGTCTTGTTGTTATATTTGGTGAGGGTAATCAGGCAGGCCGTATAGACCTCCCCCGTTAGGGTGAGCAACAGGTATTAAACTAATAAAAACAGTACTACTTAACACAACCTAGTTACCATGGGTCCCAGACCACATGTCTTGTTGTTAGATTTGGTGAGGGTAATCAGGCAGGTTGTATAGACCTCCCCCGATAGGGGGAGTAAAAGGGATTAAAGTGCTAAGAATAGTACTAATCTAAACACAACCTAGTTACCATGGGTCCCAGACCGCATGTCTTGTTGTTATATTTGGTGAGGGTAATCAGGCAGGCCGTATAGACCTCCCCCGATAGGGGGAGTAAAAGGGATTAAAGTGCTAAGAATAGTACTAATCTAAACACAACCTAGTTACCATGGGTCCCAGACCGCATGTCTTGTTGTTATATTTGGTGAGGGTAATCAGGCAGGCTGTATAGACTTCCCCCGATAGGGTGAGTAACAGGTATTAAACTAATAAGAACAGTACTACTTAACACAACCTAGTTACCATGGGTCCCAGACAGCATGTCTTGTTATTATATTTGTTGAGGGTAATCAGACAGGCCGTATAGACCTCCCCCGATAGGGGGAGTAAAAGGGATTAAAGTGCTAGCAATAGTACTAATATAAACACAACCTAGTTACCATGGGTCCCAGACCGCATGTCTTGTTGTTATATTTGGTGAGGGTAATCAGGCAGGCCGTATAGACCTCCCCCGATAGGGTGAGTAACAGGTATTAAACTAATAGGAACAGTACTACTTAACACAACCTAGTTACCATGGGTCACAGACCACATGTCTTGTTGTTATATTTGGTGAGGGTAATCAGGCAGGCCGTATAGACCTCCCCCGATAGGGTGAGTAACAGGTATTAAAGTAAAAAGAACAGTACTACTTAACACAACCTAGTTACCATGGGTCCCAGACCACATTTCTTGTTGTTATATTTGGTGAGGGTAATCAGGCAGGTCGTATAGACCTCCCCGATAGGGGGAGTAAAAGGGATTAAAGTGCTAAGAATAGTACTAATCTAAACACAACCTAGTTACCATGGGTCCCAGACAGCATGTCTTGTTGTTATATTTGGTGAGGGTAATCAGGCAGGCCGTATAGACCTCCCCCGATAGGGGGAGTAAAAGGGATTAAAGTGCTAAGAATAGTACTAATATAAACACAACCTAGTTACCATGGGTCCCAGACCGCATGTCTTGTTGTTATATTTGGTGAGGGTAATCAGGCAGGCCGTATAGACCTCCCCCGATAGGGTGAGCAACAGGTATTAAACTAATAAGAACAGTACTACTTAACACAACCTAGTTACCATGGGTCCCAGACCACATGTCTTGTTGTTAGATTTGGTGAGGGTAATCAGGCAGGTCGTATAGACCTCCCCCGATAGGGGGAGTAAAAGGGATTAAAGTGCTAAGAATAGTACTAATCTAAACACAACCTAGTTACCATGGGTCCCAGACCGCATGTCTTGTTGTTATATTTGGTGAGGGTAATCAGGCAGGCCATATAGACCTCCGCCGATAGGGGGAGTAAAAGGGATTAAAGTGGTAAGAATAGTACTAATCTAAACACAACCTAGTTACCATGGGTCCCAGACCGCATGTCTTGTTGTTATATTTGGTGAGGGTAATCAGGCAGGCTGTATAGACTTCCCCCGATAGGGTGAGTAACAGGTATTAAACTAATAAGAACAGTACTACTTAACACAACCTAGTTACCATGGGTCCCAGACAGCATGTCTTGTTGTTATATTTGTTGAGGGTAATCAGACAGGCCGTATAGACCTCCCCCGATAGGGGGAGTAAAAGGGATTAAAGTGCTAACAATAGTACTAATATAAACACAACCTAGTTACCATGGGTCCCAGACCGCATGTCTTGTTGTTATATTTGGTGAGGGTAATCAGGCAGGCCGTATAGACCTCCCCCGATAGGGTGAGTAACAGGTATTAAACTAATAGGAACAGTACTACTTAACACAACCTAGTTACCATGGGTCACAGACCACATGTCTTGTTGTTATATTTGGTGAGGGTAATCAGGCAGGCCGTATAGACCTCCCCCGATAGGGTGAGTAACAGGTATTAAAGTAAAAAGAACAGTACTACTTAACACAACCTAGTTACCATGGGTCCCAGAACACATGTCTTGTTGTTATATTTGGTGAGGGTAATCAGGCAGGTCGTATAGACCTCCACGATAGGGGGAGTAAAAGGGATTAAAGTGCTAAGAATAGTACTAATCTAAACACAACCTAGTTACCATGGGTCCCAGACAGCATGTCTTGTTGTTATATTTGGTGAGGGTAATCAGGCAGGCCGTATAGACCTCCCCCGATAGGGTGAGTAACAGGTATTAAACTAATAAGAACAGTACTACTTAACACAACCTAGTTACCATGGGTCCCAGACAGCATGTCTTGTTGTTATATTTGGTGGAGGTAATTAGGCAGGCCGTATAGACCTCACCCGATAGGTGGAGTAAAAGGGATTAAAGTGCTAAGAATAGTACTAATATAAACACAACCTAGTTACCATGGGTCCCAGACCGCATGTCTTGTTGTTATATTTGGTGAGGGTAATCAGGCAGGCCGTATAGACCTCCCCCGATAGGGGGAGTTACAGGGATTAAAGTGCTAAGAATACTACAACTTAACACAACCTAGTTACCATGGGTCCAAGCCCGCATGTCTTGTTGTTACATTTGGTGAGGGTAATCAAGCAGGCCGTATAGACCTCCCCCGATAGGGGGAGTGAAAGGGATTACAGTGCTAAGAATAGTACTAATATAAACACAACCTAGTTACCATGGGTCCCAGACCGCATGTCTTGTTGTTATATTTGGTGAGGGTAATCAGGCAGGCCGTATAGACCTCCCCCGTTAGGGTGAGCAACAGGTATTAAACTAATAAGAACAGTACTACTTAACACAACCTAGTTACCATGGGTCCCAGACCACATGTCTTGTTGTTAGATTTGGTGAGGGTAATCAGGCAGGTCGTATAGACCTCCCCCGATAGGGGGAGTAAAAGGGATTAAAGTGCTAAGAATAGTACTAATCTAAACACAACCTAGTTACCATGGGTCCCAGACCGCATGTCTTGTTGTTATATTTGGTGAGGGTAATCAGGCAGGCCGTATAGACCTCCCCCGATAGGGGGAGTAAAAGGGATTAAAGTGCTAAGAATAGTACTAATCTAAACACAACCTAGTTACCATGGGTCCCAGACCGCATGTCTTGTTGTTATATTTGGTGAGGGTAATCAGGCAGGCTGTATAGACTTCCCCCGATAGGGTGAGTAACAGGTATTAAACTAATAAGAACAGTACTACTTAACACAACCTAGTTACCATGGGTCCCAGACAGCATGTCTTGTTATTATATTTGTTGAGGGTAATCAGACAGGCCGTATAGACCTCCCCCGATAGGGGGAGTAAAAGGGATTAAAGTGCTAAGAATAGTACTAATATAAACACAACCTAGTTACCATGGGTCCCAGACCGCATGTCTTGTTGTTATATTTGGTGAGGGTAATCAGGCAGGCCGTATAGACCTCCCCCGATAGGGGGAGTTACAGGGATTAAAGTGCTAAGAATACTACAACTTAACACAACCTAGTTACCATGGGTCCAAGCCCGCATGTCTTGTTGTTACATTTGGTGAGGGTAATCAAGCAGGCCGTATAGACCTCCCCCAATAGGGGGAGTGAAAGCGATTACAGTGCTAAGAATAGTACTAATATAAACACAACCTAGTTACCATGGGTCCCAGACTGCATGTCTTGTTGTTATATTTGGTGAGGGTAATCAGGCAGGCCGTATAGACCTCCCCCGTTAGGGTGAGCAACAGGTATTAAACTAATAAGAACAGTACTACTTAACACAACCTAGTTACCATGGGTCCCAGACCACATGTCTTGTTGTTAGATTTGGTGAGGGTAATCAGGCAGGTTGTATAGACCTCCCCCGATAGGGGGAGTAAAAGGGATTAAAGTGCTAAGAATAGTACTAATCTAAACACAACCTAGTTACCATGGGTCCCAGACCGCATGTCTTGTTGTTATATTTGGTGAGGGTAATCAGGCAGGCCGTATAGACCTCCCCCGATAGGGGGAGTAAAAGGGATTAAAGTGCTAAGAATAGTACTAATCTAAACACAACCTAGTTACCATGGGTGTCAGACCGCATGTCTTGTTGTTATATTTGGTGAGGGTAATCAGGCAGGCTGTATAGACTTCCCCCGATAGGGTGAGTAACAGGTATTAAACTAATAAGAACAGTACTACTTAACACAACCTAGTTACCATGGGTCCCAGACAGCATGTCTTGTTATTATATTTGTTGAGGGTAATCAGACAGGCCGTATAGACCTCCCCCGATAGGGGGAGTAAAAGGGATTAAAGTGCTAGCAATAGTGCTAATATAAACACAACCTAGTTACCATGGGTCCCAGACCGCATGTCTTGTTGTTATATTTGGTGAGGGTAATCAGGCAGGCCGTATAGACCTCCCCCGATAGGGTGAGTAACAGGTATTAAACTAATAGGAACAGTACTACTTAACACAACCTAGTTACCATGGGTCACAGACCACATGTCTTGTTGTTATATTTGGTGAGGGTAATCAGGCAGGCCGTATAGACCTCCCCCGATAGGGTGAGTAACAGGTATTAAAGTAAAAAGAACAGTACTACTTAACACAACCTAGTTACCATGGGTCCCAGACCACATTTCTTGTTGTTATATTTGGTGAGGGTAATCAGGCAGGTCGTATAGACCTCCCCGATAGGGGGAGTAAAAGGGATTAAAGTGCTAAGAATAGTACTAATCTAAACACAACCTAGTTACCATGGGTCCCAGACAGCATGTCTTGTTGTTATATTTGGTGAGGGTAATCAGGCAGGCCGTATAGACCTCCCCCGATAGGGGGAGTAAAAGGGATTAAAGTGCTAAGAATAGTACTAATATAAACACAACCTAGTTACCATGGGTCCCAGACCGCATGTCTTGTTGTTATATTTGGTGAGGGTAATCAGGCAGGCCGTATAGACCTCCCCCGATCGGGGTAGTTACAGGGATTAAAGTACTAAGAATAGTACTACTTAACACAACATAGTTACCATGGCTCCCAGACCGCATGTTTTATTATTATACTTGGTCAGGGTAATCATGCAGGCCATATAGAACTCCCCCGATATCGGGACTAACAGGTATTAAAGTGCTAAGAAAAGTACTACTTAACACAACCTAGTTACCATGGGTCCCAGACAACATGTTTTGTTGTTATACTTTGTTAGGGTAATCATGCGGGCCATATAGACCTCCCCCGATAGGGGGAGTAAAAGGGATTAAAGTGCTAAGAATAGTACTACTAAACACAAACTAATTACTATGGGTCCCAGACCGCATGTCTTGTTGTTATACTTTCTCAGGGTAATCATGCAGGTCATATAGACCTACACAGATAGGGGGAGTAACATGGATTAAAGTGCTAAGAATAGTACTAATATAAACAAAACCTAGTTACCATGGGTCCCAGACAGCATGTCTTGCTGTTATAATTTGTCAGGGTGATCATGCAGGTACAGGAGCTACCCCTTTCACATTTTCCTTCTTGAAATGCCCAACAGGCACCTCCCTTACGTTTAACCTTTGGGGAACGAAAGGACTGGCCAGGGGCACCAGTAGATGTAGAGATGGAAGTATGAGGGCCCAGGCGCTGCCAAAGATTGGTATCAGTGGTGTCAAACGTGAGCACCGGGTTCCCAGCCATCTTTTGCCTGAACTCTGAATCATAATCCCTCCAGGCCCAGTCACCATACCTCCTCTGTATCCAGTGAATGTTATCTGTATATTTCAAGATAGCATGACACTGACTGGGGTATTTTTGTAAATAACATGACGAATACACTCTGAAACAGACCAGCCATTCATCAAATGTCTCTGGGTGCTTGAACCTTTTAGGGCCAGTGCCATCAGAGCTCATCTCTTTCTGTCTGTAAGCTTCCACTGAAAGCTCAAAGATATTCACATATTTGCCTTGCTGAATTTTCCTGACTGTTTTAGGTTTCAGGAGCCCAATGTATCCCTTTGTCTGATTGGTCAGAATCTGAGTCCTCTCTAGCATAAAGTAGGGGTAATGTATCTAAAATAAACATATTCTAATATAGGACATGTATATATTCCTAATTCTTTTAACATTCTTCCTCCTGTGATTCTTTAATAGCATGCATTGTGCAAACTGACCTGGATGTATGGTCTTTGAAAGGCAATTATCTTCAAAATAACAGTTTATCTTCATTAGGTGTCTTATTCGTTATTTTCAAGATAGAGGATTGTGAAATACCATCTAAAAAAATAAAATAAATCTAAGTGTCTCCAATAGGATGCATCCACAGTCTTGGTCCATAAAATTGTTGCCACTTACCATGTGAACGTGCCTTTGTATGGTTTTCAAGGTCAGCACATTTGAAAGACAATGCCACACATGATCACATTGGTATTCATCACTTTCAATCTGGGATTCTTCACTTTCAGTCTGGGATTCTTCACTTTCAGTCTTGAATTCTTCACTTTCAGTCTTTAGATGAAGTAATCTCTCTAATGGCAGAAAAAGTGTAAATCAAATAATTAATAGAAGTGTGTGACTTGGTTCTGCATCCCCCCCCCCATTTCTGAAACTATTTATATCACTAGCTTATTAAGCGTGTGTAGCATCTTGTGTTATGTTCTATCAATCAAGTGTGAAGATGAGTCATACATTGTGCAGACATAACCTCTGATGTATGACTTGGAATATGACTTGGAAGCATATAGTCTTGCTAGAGGATCCCTTTCTGAGTATCCAGAAATCTAGTAATGTGTAAACTAAATACTACTTTTTAAAATGTATGCCATATGATGGCTGATTGTGCCAAATTCCCGCCAGCCACACTCCATACATTGTTTATACTTACCAGCTGATGTTGTCTTTGAAAACCAGGTGGCAAAGTCATTACAGGACCCAATGCCAGAATCATCTGATGTATGAATTACCGATAATAATAATAATAATAATAATAATAAATTCCTTTTTTTATAATCATTTGATGAACAATCCTAACATGTTTGCACAATTCTCTACTTCTCATTTCCCTAAAATTCACACATATTCGCAATGCTCCTATCTAACTTCTAGTATTTACCGTCTGAAGTGGCGGTTGATGATGTTTGCTCTGACATTGAGCCCCTCATCGCGGAATGGCCCCTCTAGAACAGACTCGACCTCCTCATCTTGGAGTAGGTCTCGGGGCGCCTGGAAGGCCTGCAGCATCCCAGCCCGCTGTGCAATCTTATGCAGGACGCTGCAGGCTATAACAATCTTCACCACCTTACTAGGGCTGTATTGGAGGGCTCCTCCAGACCTGTCCAGGCATCTTAGTCTCATTTTGAGGAGCCCAAACATCCTCTCCACTACAGCCCTAGTCCGCTTGTGCGCCCGATTGTAGCGCTACTCGGCCTCGTCCGTGGGGTTACGTAACGGCGTAATGAGCCAAGGCCGGCTCATGTAACCCGAATCACCTATAAATAATTAACATAACAACATGACAATTAAAAAACATTTTCATAAAAACAAATTATATGTTTAAATCGCATTCTCTATCTTCCAATTTAAGCTAGGACATGCTACATATGCGTATTTTGCATAAGCGAGACATTTGCTAAAAGAAAAAGAAATGGTTAAATTGCATGCTAGAGCTGCCCATTCAAGATAAGACATGCTACATATCTGTTTGGAGCTAAAACTAGACATTTGCAAAAAGAGACAATTACATGGTTAAAGTGCATTCTCTATCTGCCCATTTAAGCTAGGACATGCTACATATGCGTATTTCGCATAAACCAGACATTTGCTAAAAAAGAGAAAGAAATGGTTAAATTGCATCCTAGAGCTGGCCATTTAAGCTAAGACATGCTACATATCTGTTTGAAGCTAAAACTAGACATTTGTGGAAAGAGACAATTACATGGTTAAAGCGCATTCTCTATCTGCCCATTTAAGCTAGGACATGCTACATATGCGTATTTCGCATAAACCAGACATTTGCTATAAAAGAGAGAGAAATGGTTAAATTGCATCCTAGAGCTGGCCATTTAAGCTAAGACATGCTACATATCTGTTTGGAGCTAAAACTAGACATTTGCGGAAAGAAACAATTACATGGTTAAAGCGCATTCTCTATCTGCTCATTTAAGCTAGGACATGCTACATATGCGTATTTCGCATAAACCTGACATTTGCTAAAAAAGAGAAAGAAATGGTTAAGTTGCATCCTAGAGCTGGCCATTTAAGCTATGACATGCTACATATCTGTTTGGAGCTAAAACTAGACATTTGGGGAAAGAGACAATTACATTGTTAAAGCGCATTCTCTATCTGCCCATTTAAGCTAAGACATGCTACATATGCGTATTTCGCATAAACCATATATTTGCTAAAAGAAAAAGAAGTGGTTAAATTGCATGCTAGAGCTGCCCATTTAAGCTAAGACATGCTACATATCTGTTTGGAGCTAAAACTAGACATTTGCGGAAAGAGACAATTACATGATTAAAGTTCATTCTCTATCTGCCCATTTAAGCTAGGACATGCTACATATGTGTATTTCGCATAAACCAAACATTTGCTTAAAAAGAGAAAGAAATGGTTAAATTGCATCCTAGAGCTGGCCATTTAAGCTAAGACATGCTACATATCTGTTTGGAGCTAAAACTAGACATTTGCCGAAAGAGACAATTACATGGTTAAAGCGCATTCTCTACCTGCCCATTTAAGCTAGGACATGCTACATATGCGTATTTCGCATAAACCAGACATTTGCTAAAAAAGAGAAAGAAATGGTTAAATTGCATCCTAGAGCTGGCCATTTAAGCTAAGACATGCTACATATCTGTTTGGAGCTAAAACTAGACATTTGCGGAAAGAGACAATTACATGGTTAAAGCGCATTCTCTATCTGCCCATTTAAGCTAAGACATGCTACATATGCGTATTTCGCATAAACCATACATTTGCTAAAAGAAAAAGAAATGGTTAAATTGCATCCTAGAGCTGCACATTTTGCACATTACACAAAAAACTGTTTTTTAAGACTGCAGTGGCAATTGTCTAACTAATTAACCATGTTGTGCACAAGTACTCACCAATGAGCCACCCATGGGGAAACTGTCTGCCCTCAAACTGGCGCCACAGGGACGACTGTCTGAGGATGCGGGCTTCATGACAAGCCCCGCCGAAATTTGCACACACCTGCATAATCCGCATCCGTGCATCACAAACAAACTGCACGTTGAGACTACGGAAGGGTTTGCGA
Organism: Bombina bombina; assembly: GCF_027579735.1. Taxonomy (NCBI): domain Eukaryota; kingdom Metazoa; phylum Chordata; class Amphibia; order Anura; family Bombinatoridae; genus Bombina; species Bombina bombina. The sequence continues at coordinate 1,312,467,461 of NC_069500.1, forward strand.
TTTCGGAAGGGCAAGTCATCTTCTGGAGCACGCAGCGCGATGTGGGTGCAATCTATTGCTCCCAAAACATTGGGCATTCAAGCTATTGCAAAGAATTCCCTCTTCAGGCTCCTCCAATCACCATCATTTTGAGGGAATCCTATGTAACGCTTACTGATTCGTACCATGGCATCCAGAAAGTTGTCAAAAACCACAGAGAAGGTACCCTGAGACAGCCCATGCTTGTACCCCTCTCCAGATTGAAAACTCCCGGAGGCCAGGACGTGTATGCAACTTAGCATCTTGGTCATACCAGGGATTGCAGTCCGCATACGTCTACGTGGCTCCATATGAGGTTTAAGTACATCGTAAAGGTTTGCGATTGAGCCTATACTTGTCATAAACCTCAAAGTCGCTCATGTTATCCAAGGTGGGCCTCACCCTGTGAACAGGAGGACCTCTAACCAGACGAGCCCTACGTCTCTCTTGGAGACGCCGAGCCCACCTGATTCTATTGAACACCACTCATGCAACAGCACCAGCAGCAACTAACTGAGGATTATCCATATTTGCCAAGCTAAGCAGCACAGAGCCAAACAGCAGAGCAAACACACAAGGAGTAACAAGGTATGCAAAAACACAAAAGCGATTTGATACAATGTCGATCACAAGGGATGCTTTGGCCATGTTGTTTGGGGGATTTATAGTGCAATATGTCCAATGGTAGTGAGTTTGTAATGATTGCTGATTGTATACACTTGATTGTATGGGAGCAGCGCGAATGCTTTCAAAGTGGCAGTTTTTTTTAGGTGTTTGCTTAAATTTTGTTTCCCCCTAATGAATCGTAATGTGAAAGTGTAAAATATAACATATACAGTGCATCTTCGTAATGTTTGTTCATATGCGTAATAAATACTTATTAAACGCGATGTTATAGTAAAAAGCACACGTCCACGCTAACATGAAAGTGCATACTTGTGTATAATGTGCATAGACATGACATAGAATCTGATCGATCAATGTTGCTGCAATATTGTTTGTAAACGATAAAGTAACATCTGACATCTATAATATTGTATATATAAGTGATAGGCGAGAAGTTAATATTGTACGCGTCCCATTGAAATCGTAATAACAATGAAGATCTTCCGGCTGACATCAGTAGTATTGTATATATAAGTGATTTGCGAGATGTCAATATTGTACAGGTCCCATTGAAATCGCTATAATAATGACGATCTTCCAAAATCTCGTTTACGTATATGTAGTATTGTAGTATTGAGTGAGAAACTACAGTCCCAATGCTGTAATCTGTATGGTTGAAGCTTATAATGACGTCATCATATTAGCAACCTGCCTGTCTAGTTAGCAAATCCTCATTCTGTTGTTGTATTTGAAAACATTTTTCTTGTGTGCTGATTAAAAATATAAATGTGTGCTTTGCTGTTGAGTGATGCGTGTTATGTACATCTATGTATGTATGGTGATTCTCTCCCACATATGCTGACTTATATAAAGCAGTATAGCATTGTTGTTCCTTCCAAAAAAGTGACAGCTGTAATCTGTTCTAATGATGTTCTTAATGTACGTAATTCCTAATGGTATATTCTGAGTGAATCGTGATGTTAAAGGGACACTAAATCCATATTTTATGTTTCATGATTCATAGAGAGAATCTAATGTTAAGCAACCTTCCAATGTAGTTGTATGATACAAATGTGTTCATTGTTTATATGTGTTTTTTGGCCAGAATATCAATGCACATGTATGAGTCAATGACAAAAGTCATGTATGTGCATCCATTAATGATCATGTGTTAAGCCTATGTAGATATGCTGTTCATGCAAACATATGAGTTGAATAAATGAAATGCTATAATAGAGGTAAATGAGACGTGTTTCCAATTGTCTACTGTTTGTGAATAATGAAATGTAAAAATTATTTTTCTGTCTGTTTAAATATGATGTAATTTTTCAAAAAGATTTCGTATTGGTGATGGTGATTTGTAGTTGATGTAATGTAAATTATATAACAATTTGATGTTGTAGTGAATTTCACACAAGTAAAAGCCATAACTCCATATGGATATAGTAATTTATTAATCTATTTGTCATAGCGGTACTAACGCAAGAAAGAATGAGTTAGTTTCACAATTGTAACACTGGTATTACGAGTTTTCTTGTCTACGCATTTTACGTGCGTTAGGTAAATCTGCCTGTCGCGTGCACGAGCATGTCTTCCCCATAGAAGTCAATGGAGGAGAAAAATTTGTTGAGAAATAAAATCCAACACTTGTTTTTAGCATAAAGTGAGTGACGTCATGTTCTTGTGTGAAAAAGTAGCTAAATCGTGTTTATTTCCTAATAAAAATCTTATTTGTGTAGGTAATGTGCTGTATATTGTTTGTATGTATCTCATTGTGTATGTATGTGATAATATTTGTAGTTAGATGTAACTATATGAGTGTATGTTCCCGTCTGTCTATGTAAGTCAATGGAAAATGGATTTGTATGGCTTTTTTTTCAAACACCCTAGATCTCGTAACTTTGATCCGTTCTATTTTGACATGAAAATGTAAAATCTTAAAAATAAATATTGTGTAGTGTTTGTGTAATGTTTTTGGAGTGATTTGTGGATGTTTTTGTTAGCGGTATATGATTAACTACTGGGTCTGGGTTTACGTTAATGATTTGAGCGGAGATGGATATTTTTGTGGCGTTACGTAAACTCGTAAAACCAGCGGTAGGGAAAAAGCAGCGTTAGGAGTCTTTTTCACGCATAAAGCACAACTCGTAATCTAGCCGATAGTTTTTAATTTTTACATAAGATCAAATACCCTACTGTAAAACTTAGACGTAATGCAGTTACTGTTAGGTTATACAACTTTAAATCATTTGACATTTAAGTGATATTGCACTGGGGTGTACTCACTTCTGTTGTATAATGTATACACACACGCACACACATTTATTTGTTGGGTGTCCAGTATTTTTGTGGAGGACACCTGGCAAACCTAGCCCTTGGTAATAAAAGGGTTAAACACAATGGGACCGATTTATCAAATGTCGGGCGGATATGATTCTCTGTAGCTAATCATGTCCGCCAGACATTGCTAAATACCGACAACGTACGCTGTCTGCATTTTACAAGCATTTCTGGCAGAGAGTGTCAATCATTCCGATCGTATCTGATTGGGATGATTGCAGTCCGCCACCGACGAGTAAAGGAACAGCGGTCTTAAGACTGCTGCTTCTTAACTCCTGTTTCCGGCGAGCCGGAAAGGCTTGCACGGAATAAGCAGCATATGCTGCTTAATAAATTGGCCCCAATGTGTCAGAATACCAATAGATAAATACACTGGGGTGTCTTAATTCGACAAATGTATACTTTTTGTGTGGCAGTTTGGAATTGGTTGACCGCTATTTAGTTTACAGTTCAAGCATAGCAAATTTTAGCGTTAAGCAAATAATTCCATCTTTGTTTTATTTGGCTTATATTTGCTATAAATTACTTGAAAATATAGACATATGGGGTATTCCTAAAATTAGGACAACATAATGAGTTTATTTGTAAATATTTTTCTTTAGCTACACTAGTTCTGTATTTTTTTTTTGTATAATAAAAAACTGCAAACAAATATATTTTTAGTTTTTCCCCATTTTTCAGTATTAAATTCCTGTTTCTTGTTATTTGTACCCATATGGGGTATCACTAGAAAGCCCTATTTGTCTGTTAAAAACAGTATATACAATACGTGTGGGTGCACTTAACAAGAGAGCAGATAATTAAGGTGAAACCAATAATGAGCAAAAATGCCAAAATTGTCCACTTGAAGCACACAACATGCGCAAAATAGAAGCATATCCCCAGAAACCAGTTTTGGGTTAGATTACAAGTGGAGTGCTTATTTAACTTATTTATTTACCTTTCCCATTTGCGAGCATGTGATAAATAACAAGCCATTACATGTGGCTGGTTATTGTTACCATGAGCTTACGGTAGTAATTAGCGCTCAGAAAATTAAACAGATATCAGATCTTTGGTTAATTTTCTAAACGTGCCCCAAATACTCTCAAAACAGGGGTATTATAGTTTTTTTATTTAAAAAACAAACAAAAACGTAGCATTTTTTTAAAATAAAAAACAACTGCATTCGGCAGTTTTAAGGGGTTAAAAGTGGTGGGTGTGTAAATTGCCTTTACATTGCTGTCTATGGGAACTGCGTGTTTCCTATAAATATAAATGCATATAATCATATAAATATATACCGGTATTTAACATTTGCTGCCATTGCAACGCTACTTACCCCCTTGCTGCGCAAGGTTCTCATGCCGTATGTCATGGCATGACAATGAGGCTCCCATTGGAGCCTATGGAAGCGCATTCTCATGAGCGCAGTGTTTACCAGCAATGCGAACGTTAGCTCACGTACGTATTGCAATCTTCTTGTAATACCAGTGCACATTAGCGTGCGCTGGTATTACTCAGTGGAACCTTAATATTGCTTTCACAAAAGCGATATTTAGCACTCCAGTTGTAATCTGGCCCTATATAAGTTACAGGTAAAAACATCACCTATGAACACATTCTATCCCCTTTAACCCGTTTTATAAACTATATGCCAAAAAATATTGATAATTGTTTTGCTGCTTCTAACCCTATAAGTGAGGTATGATCCAAAAACCTTTTACCATATACCTTTAACTACTTATCTTTTAATTTATATTTCTCTTACTACAAATCATGTAATTGTTATTTTTTGTATCTGTCTTTGACAAATTAACTTTATCAACTCTATTAATATAGGTCTGTTTGTGTCTATTATTTACATTTACATCAGGCTGGGGTCAGTTTATATTATTCTCAGGTTAAGCTGCATGAAGTAGACTTGAACTAAATTAAATTATTTCCTCTCTGTTTCCCTCTATGTGGTAAAAACACAGCTTGTTTAAAGGTTATTGTCTACCACCTTTACAAAATGTAGAAAAAAGTATCTTACATAAAATTCAAAGCTATTCAAATTCTTCCTAAGTACTTTCTAAATATTTCCTCTGACTAAACTTGCATCCTTTTCAGACCACAATACAAAATAAATGTTTTTGTGCCATCACCTTTTTTCCACTTAATATTTTCAGCTAGTTGTGTAAATCACAGAATATGGCCTAGATTTAGAGTTCGGCGGTAAAAGGGCTGTTAACGCTCCGCGGGTTTTTTTCTGGCCGCACCATAAATTTAACTCTGGTATCGAGAGTTCAAACAAATGCTGCGTTAGGCTCCAAAAAAGGAGCGTAGAGCATTTTTACCGCAAATGCAACTCTCGATACCAGAGTTGCTTACGGACGCGGCCGGCATCAAAAACGTGCTCGTGCACGATTCTCCCATAGGAAACAATGGGGCTGTTTGAGCTGAAAAAAAACCTAACACCTGCAAAAAAGCAGCGTTCAGCTCCTAACGCAGCCCCATTGTTTCCTATGGGGAAACACTTCCTACGTCTGCACCTAACACCCTAACATGTACCCCGAGTCTAAACACCCCTAACCTTACACTTATTAACCCCTAATCTGCCGCCCCCCGCTATCGCTGACCCCTGCATTACACTTTTAACCCCTAATCTGCCGCTCCGTAAACCGCCGCCACCTACGTTATCCCTATGTACCCCTAATCTGCTGCCCTAACATCGCCGACCCCTATGTTATATTTATTAACCCCTAATCTGCCCCCCACAACGTCGCCGACACCTACCTACACTTATTAACCCCTAATCTGCCGAGCGGACCTGAGCGCTACTATAATAAAGTTATTAACCCCTAATCCGCCTCACTAACCCTATCATAAATAGTATTAACCCCTAATCTGCCCTCCCTAACATCGCCGACACCTACCTTCAATTATTAACCCCTAATCTGCCGACCGGAGCTCACCGCTATTCTAATAAATGTATTAACCCCTAAAGCTAAGTCTAACCCTAACACTAACACCCCCCTAAGTTAAATATAATTTTTATCTAACGAAATAAATTAACTCTTATTAAATAAATAATTCCTATTTAAAGCTAAATACTTACCTGTAAAATAAATCCTAATATAGCTACAATATAAATTATAATTATATTATAGCTATTTTAGGATTAATATTTATTTTACAGGCAACTTTGTAATTATTTTAACCAGGTACAATAGCTATTAAATAGTTAAGAACTATTTAATAGTTACCTAGTTAAAATAATTACAAATTTACCTGTAAAATAAATCCTAACCTAAGATATAATTAAACCTAACACTACCCTATCAATAAAATAATTAAATAAACTACCTACAATTACCTACAATTAACCTAACACTACACTATCAATAAATTAATTAAACACAATTGCTACAAATAAATAAAATTAAATAAACTATCTAAAGTACAAAAAATAAAAAAGAACTAAGTTACAGAAAATAATAAAATATTTACAAACATAAGAAAAATATTACAACAATTTTAAACTAATTACACCTACTCTAAGCCCCCTAATAAAATAACAAAGCCCCCCAAAATAAAAAATTCCCTACCCTATTCTAAAATACAAATATTACAAGCTCTTTTACCTTACCAGCCCTGAACAGGGCCCTTTGCGGGGCATGCCCCAAGAATTTCAGCTCTTTTGCCTGTAAAAAAAAACATACAATACCCCCCCCCCAACATTACAACCCACCACCCACATACCCCTAATCTAACCCAAACCCCCCTTAAATAAACCTAACACTACCCCCCTGATGATCTTCCTACCTTGTCTTCACCATGCCAGGTTCACCGATCCGTCCTGGCTCCAAGATCTTCATCCACCCCAAGCGGGGGCTAGACATCCACTGAAGAAGTCCAGAAGAGGGTCCAAAGTCTTCCTCCTATCCGGCAAGAAGAGGACATCCGGACCGGCAAACATCTTCTCCAAGCGGCATCTTCTATCTTCTTCCATCCGATGACGACCGGCTCCATCTTGAAGACCTCCAGCGCGGATCCATCCTCTTCTTCCGACGACTAGACGACGAATGACGGTTCCTTTAAGGGACGTCATCCAAGATGGCGTCCCTCGAATTCCGATTGGCTGATAGGATTCTATCAGCCAATCGGAATTAAGGTAGGAATTTTCTGATTGGCTGATGGAATCAGCCAATCAGAATATAGTTCAATCCGATTGGCTGATCCAATCAGCCAATCAGATTGAGCTCGCATTCTATTGGCTGATCGGAACAGCCAATAGAATGCGAGCTCAATCTGATTGGCTGATTGGATCAGCCAATCGGATTGAACTATATTCTGATTGGCTGATTCCATCAGCCAATCAGAAAATTCCTACCTTAATTCCGATTGGCTGATAGAATCCTATCAGCCAATCGGAATTCGAGGGACGCCATCTTGGATGACGTCCCTTAAAGGAACCGTCATTCGTCGTCTAGTCGTCGGAAGAAGAGGATGGATCCGCGCTGGAGGTCTTCAAGATGGAGCCGGTCGTCATCGGATGGAAGAAGATAGAAGATGCCGCTTGGAGAAGATGTTTGCCGGTCCGGATGTCCTCTTCTTGCCGGATAGGAGGAAGACTTTGGACCCTCTTCTGGACTTCTTCAGTGGATGTCTAGCCCCCGCTTGGGGTGGATGAAGATCTTGGAGCCAGGACGGATCGGTGAACCTGGCATGGTGAAGACAAGGTAGGAAGATCATCAGGGGGGTAGTGTTAGGTTTATTTAAGGGGGGTTTGGGTTAGATTAGGGGTATGTGGGTGGTGGGTTGTAATGTTGGGGGGGGGGTATTGTATGTTTTTTTTTACAGGCAAAAGAGCTGAAATTCTTGGGGCATGCCCCGCAAAGGGCCCTGTTCAGGGCTGGTAAGGTAAAAGAGCTTGTAATATTTGTATTTTAGAATAGGGTAGGGAATTTTTTATTTTGGGGGGCTTTGTTATTTTATTAGGGGGCTTAGAGTAGGTGTAATTAGTTTAAAATTGTTGTAATATTTTTCTTATGTTTGTAAATATTTTATTATTTTCTGTAACTTAGTTCTTTTTTATTTTTTGTACTTTAGATAGTTTATTTAATTTTATTTATTTGTAGCAATTGTGTTTAATTAATTTATTGATAGTGTAGTGTTAGGTTAATTGTAGGTAATTGTAGGTAGTTTATTTAATTATTTTATTGATAGGGTAGTGTTAGGTTTAATTATATCTTAGGTTAGGATTTATTTTACAGGTAAATTTGTAATTATTTTAACTAGGTAACTATTAAATAGTTCTTAACTATTTAATAGCTATTGTACCTGGTTAAAATAATTACAAAGTTGCCTGTAAAATAAATATTAATCCTAAAATAGCTATAATATAATTATAATTTATATTGTAGCTATATTAGGATGTATTTTACAGGTAAGTATTTAGCTTTAAATAGGAATTATTTATTTAATAAGAGTTAATTTATTTCGTTAGATAAAAATTATATTTAACTTAGGGGGGTGTTAGTGTTAGGGTTAGACTTAGCTTTAGGGGTTAATACATTTATTAGAATAGCGGTGAGCTCCGGTCGGCAGATTAGGGGTTAATAATTGAAGGTAGGTGTCGGCGATGTTAGGGAGGGCAGATTAGGGGTTAATACTATTTATGATAGGGTTAGTGAGGCGGATTAGGGGTTAATAACTTTATTATAGTAGCGCTCAGGTCCGCTCGGCAGATTAGGGGTTAATAAGTGTAGGTAGGTGTCGGCGATGTTAGGGAGGGCAGATTAGGGGTTAATACTATTTATGATAGGGTTAGTGAGGCGGATTAGGGGTTAATAACTTTATTATAGTAGCGCTCAGGTCCGCTCGGCAGATTAGGGGTTAATAAGTGTAGGTAGGTGTCGGCGACGTTGTGGGGGGCAGATTAGGGGTTAATAAATATAACATAGGGGTCGGCGATGTTAGGGGTAGCAGATTAGGGGTACATAGGGATAACGTAGGTGGCGGCGATTTGCGGTCGGAAGATTAGGGGTTAATTATTTTAAGTAGCTTGCGGCGACGTTGTGGGGGGCAAGTTAGGGGTTAATAGATATAATACAGGGGTCGGCGGTGTTAGGGGCAGCAGATTAGGGGTACATAAGTATAACGTAGGTGGCGGTCGGCAGATTAGGGGTTAAAAATTTTAATCGAGTGGCGGCGATGTGGGGGGAGCTCGGTTTAGGGGTACATAGGTAGTTTATGGGTGTTAGTGTACTTTAGGGTACAGTAGTTAAGAGCTTTATAAACCGGCGTTAGCCAGAAAGCTCTTAACTCCTGCTATTTTCAGGCGGCTGGAATCTTGTCGTTAGAGCTCTAACGCTCACTGCAGAAACGACTCTAAATACCAGCGTTAGAAAGATCCCATTGAAAAGATAGGCTACGCAAATGGCGTAGGGGGATCTGCGGTATGGAAAAGTCGCGGCTGAAAAGTGAGCGTTAGACCCTTTAATCACTGACTCCAAATACCAGCGGGCGCCCAAAACCAGCGTTAGGAGCCTCTAACGCTGGTTTTGACGGCTACCGCCGAACTCTAAATCTAGGCCTATGTGATTTATATGTAAAGACATATACCCACACATGCACATTCATATATTAATGGCAGGTGATTACGTAGCCCTCGTCTCCTGATTCATGTAGACTAAAAATAAGTTTTAAAGGGACATGAAACACAAACATTTTCTTTCAGAATTCAGATTTAGAATGATTATGTAAAAAACTTATGTATAGAGAGGGCGCCTAATAGGCTAAAGATATCAACACTTTCAAATATACCAAAATATTTATTAAAAGTATAACAATAAAATAAATTATGGGACGTCTCCCTTTAAAAAACACAGTCGACTAAATAATCAGGCGTAATATAAAACAAGTTTAGCATTCACAATGCGTGTTCAGATGCAACAGGCTAGCATCCAAAAATAAAAAATAAAATGTAGCAATATCCGTTATATTAGATGAACTTATTTGTAGCAAAACCAAAATATTGTAACACAGTCTTTTAAATGTATACCACCAATAATGCGTACTTCAAAAAAAGATTTTAAATAAATACCACTCCAATGGTAATTCAGGTGTTCTATGAACAAACAAAGATCACAGTTTTTTCAATATATTATAGATGGATAATACCTGTATCACTGTGGAGTTTCCGGACTGGTAAGCAGGTACATTACCCTTTCGTGTTGTGGGTATATTACCCTATCTTATAGCGAGGTACTTCTGCTCCTACTCGGAGTTACTATCCAAACGAGTAGTTCCACGTGACCGTTAGCGTCTGACGTCACAGGTTGTCCTCCGTCTCAGCAGGGCAGACAGGTGATGGTTTCTGAAGACAGTTAGCCGCTCCCAGCCAACACATGCAATTGGTAATAAGAAACTTATAACCTGCACTTAGCGTTTTGCACGCAGGAAAGAAGTTGTGTCAAGTATGTTTTCACCCTCCAGATTCCAGTTTAGATTTTCTGAGGTAGTTAGAAAAAATATTAATAACCCGGGTTATGTTTAAAAGTCCATAGACCATAAAAAGACAATGATTGTATATTGCCAAACAACAATAACAGTGCCACACAAACCAACGCATTTCGCCCTTCTCAGGGCTTTATCAAGATGTTTGTGGCATGTAGTAGGTTCCCTTATAAATGGTGTCCTTGTCTGCAATTGGTGGAAACATAATTGGCACTTGTAAAATTCACTTTCATTAAGGTGGTATTAACTCATTCTCTTTAAGGTGGTATGCAGAATTTCAGTTGAAACTTTAAACATTTGCATTTTTTAGGTGGTATACATTTGGCATATTGATGCATCCTAAATTCTAATTTTCATAAATATAACATTGAATATACAGTGGTTTTCGATGATTATGTTGATGATTTCAAAAGATATAAAGGATACTACCCTATTAGCGAATGTGAATTATTGAACATTATGTTAAAACATGTTTATAAAATTATTAAACTATTTGTAGTAAAAGTGATTGCTGTACATTGAAATCTAGAACAGATTTAGCTATTTCTATAATGTGTAAAATAATACAATAATAGTGTTATTCAAACAAAAAGGGTGAGAGGTCTAATTCTGAGTTGAGGCCTCTAGGAAATAAAGTGTCAAATTTATAAATAAGTTCTGCTTCTTTTATGAGAAGGGTTTTTTCTATATTCCCCCTCTCCAGTGACCTTTAACTTTGTGAATACCCCAATAGCGTAGCTCCTTAGTGTTATTATGGCGTACTTCCTTAACCCCTTAATGACCACATCACTTTTCCATTTTCTGTCCGTTTGGGACCAAGGCTATTTTTACATTTTTGCGGTGTTTGTGTTTAGCTGTAATTTTCTTCTTACTCATTTACTGTACCCACACATATTATATACCGTTTTTCTCGCCATTAAATGGACTTTCTAAAGATACCATTATTTTCATCATATCTTATAATTTACTATAAAAAAATTTATAAAATATGAGGAAAAAATGGAAAAAAACACACTTTTTCTAACTTTGACCCCCAAAATCTGTTACACATCTACAACCACCAAAAAACACCCGTGCTAAATAGTTTCTAAATGTTGTCCTGAGTTTAGAAATACCCAATGTTTGCACGTTCTTTGCTTTTTTTGTAAACTATAGGGCCATAAATACAAGTAGCACTTTGCTATTTCCAAACCATTTCTTTTCAAAATTAGCGATAGTTACATTAGAGCACTGATATCTTTCAGGAATCCCTGAATATCCCTTGACATGTATATATTTTTTTTTAGTAGACAACCCAAAGTATTGATCTAGGCCCATTTTGGTATATTTCATGCCACCATTTCACCGCCAAATGCAATCAAATAGAAAAAATCGTTCACTTTTCACAAATTTTTTCACAAACTTTTGGTTTCTAACTTAAATTATTTACAAACAGCTTGTGCAATTATGGCACAAATGGCTGTAAATTCTTCTCTGGGATCCCCTTTGTTCAGAAATAGCAGACATATATGACTTTGGTGTTGCTTTTTGGTAATTAGAAGGCCGCTAAATGCCACTGCGCACCACACGTGTATTATGCCCAGCAGTGAAGGGGTTAATTAGGGAGCATGTAGGGAGCTTTTTGGGGTAGTTTTAGCTTTAGTGTAGTGTAGTAGACAACCCCAAGTATTGATCTAGGCCAATTTTGGTATATTTCATGCAACCATTTCACCCCTAAATGCGATCAAATTAAAAAAAACATTAATTTTTTCTCAATTTTAGGTTTCTCACTGAAATTATTTACAAACACCTTCTGCAATTATGGCACAAATGGTTGTAAATGCTTCTCTGGGATCCCCTTTGTTCAGAAATAGCAGACATATATGGCTTTGGCATTGCTTTTTGGTAATTAGAAGGCCTCTAAATGCCGCTGCGCATCACACGTGTATTATGGCTAGCAGTGAAGGGGTTAATTATGTAGCTTGTAGGGAGCTTGCAGGGTTAATTTTAGCTTTAGTGTAGAGCTCAGCCTCCCACCTGAAACATCAGACCCCCTGATCCCTCCCAAACAGCTCTCTTCCCTCCCCCACCCCACAATTGTCCCTGCCATCTTAAGTACTGGCAGAAACTCTGCCAGTACTAAAATAAAAGGTATTTGGCCCTTTTTTTTTTTTTTTTAAAAAAAAAAGCATATTTACATATGCTGATGTGTAGGATCCCCCCTTAGACCCCAACCTCACTGATCCCCCACCAAACTGCTCTCTAACCCTTCCCCTCTGCAATAATGGGCGCCATCTTGGGTACTGGCAGCTGTCTGCCAGTACCCAGTTTTGTAACAAAATGTGCCTTTTTTTTTTTTTAATTCCCTTTTCTGTAGTGTAGCTTTCCCCCCCCCCACCGAGACCAACCCCCAACCCCTTCCAGGACCCTTAGATTGCATTTTAGTGGGGGTTTTTTTTCAACTTTTTAACTTTTTTTTTTCTGTAGTGTAGCGGTTCCCACCCGCTCCCGCCCCGTGCACGCGCCCGCCCACCACCCCCGTGCACGCGCGCGCTCCCGTGCGCGCCCCCGTAGCTCCCGCCCCCGATCCCGCCCCCCTCCACTCCACATAGCGCACCGATGGCCGCCACCCGCCTCCCACGTAAGCTCCCACCCACCAACGATACCGGCCATCGATGTCCGGTGCAGAGAGGGCCACAGAGTGGCTCTCTCTGCATCGGATGGCCAAGGGGGGTTATTGCAGGATGCCTCCATATCGAGGCATCACTGCAATAACCGGAAAGCAGCTGGAAGCGAGCAGGATCGCTTCCAGCTGCTTTCCAGACCAAGGACGTACGCCACACGTCCTCGGTCATTAACTGACTTTTTTTTGAGGACGTGTGGCGTACGTCCTTGGTCGTTAAGGGGTTAAAGTGTTTGTATAAATGTCTTCCTTTTCTTTTTCTATACTCCACAAGTGTTCTCTTATTCTATCTCTGAGACATCTCTTGGTCTCACCAATATAAAACAAATTGCAAGTGCATTTTAATACATAGATCACATTTTTTGTGTACATCTAATTGTTTCCTTCATGGTGAAATCATCAGCTGAATTATTTATCTTAAGATTTTTTATTTTGCAGCTATGTTTGCAAGCTTTGCATGTATGACAGGGGCAAAATCCAGATATTGTTCCTCCCCCATGTCTACCTGATTTTTTACTTTTGTCTTACGTTTCAGTTCACTTGGAGCCAGTATGGTTTGAAATTTTTTTGCTCTCCTAAAAATAAAAGTGGGTTTTTGTGCAAATTTTTCCCCTATAATATTATCCTCCTTAAGTAAATGCCAGTGTTTATTAACTATCTTTTTAATGCAATTGAAATCAGCATTGTAGTCTGTTATGAATGGAACTTTGATCGTATCATCATTATCTCTATCTTTAGTTTTATATTTTAATAGATTCTTCCTATCTACAGTCTTGGCTTTTTTGATTGCTATATCAATATTTTCCTCATGATAACCTCTTATGTTAAATTTATCTGCTAATAGGGTTATTTGATTTTTGAAGTCTTCGATTCTGGAGCAATTCTTTCTTATACGAAGACTCTGACCATATGGAAGATGGCAAACACTGGCATTTACTTAAGGAGGATAATATTATAGGGGAAAAATTTGCACAAAAACCCATTTTTATTTTTAGGAGAGCAAAAAATTTTAAAACCATAATGGCTCCAAGTGAACTGAAACATAAGACAAAAATAAAGAATCAGGTAGACACGAGGGGAGGAAAAATAGCTGGATTTTGCCCCTGTTATACATGCAAAGCTTGCAAGCATAGCTGCAAAATAAAAAATCTTAAGATAAATAATTCAGCTGATGATTTCACTATAAAGGAAACAATTAGATGTACACAAAAAAATGTGATCTATGTATTAAAATGCACTTGCAATATGTTTTATATTGGTGAGACCAAGAGATGTCTCAGAGATAGAATAAGAGAACACTTGTGGAGTATAGAAAAAGAAAAGGAAGACACTTATTTATACAAACACTTTAAGGAAGTACACCATGATAACACTAAGGAGCTACGCTATTGGGGTATTCACAAAGTTAAAGGTCACTGGAGACGGGGCAATATAGAAAAAACCCTTCTCATAAAAGAAGCAGAACTTATTTATAAATGTGACACTTTATTTCCTAGAGGCCTCAACTCAGAATTAGACCTCTCACCCTTTTTGTTTGAATAACACTATTATTGTATTATTTTACACATTATAGAAATAGCTAAATCTGTTCTAGATTTCAATATACAGCAATAACTTTTATTACAAATAGTTTAATAATTTTATAAACATGTTTTAACATAATGTTAAATAATTCACATTCACTAATAGGGTAGTATCCTTTATATCTTTTGAAATCATCAACATAATCATCGAAAACCACTGTATATTCAATGTTATATTTATGAAAATTAGAATGTAAGATGCATCAATATGCCAAATGTATACCACCTGAAAAATGCAAATGTTTAAAGTTTCAACTGAAATTCTGCATACCACCTTAAAGAGAATGAGTTAATACCACCTTAATGAAAGTGAATTTGACAAGTGCCAATTATGTTTCCACCAATTGCAGACAAGGACACCATTTATAAGGGAACCTACTACATGCCACAAACATCTTGATAAAGCCCTGAGAAGGGCAAAACGCGTCGGTTTGTGTGGCACTGTTATTGTTGTTGGGCAATATACAATCATTGTCTTTTTATGGTCTATGGACTTTTAAACATAACCCGGGTTATTAATATTTTTTCTAACTACTTCAGAAAATTTAAGCTGGAATCTGGAGGGTGAAAACATACTTGACACAACTTCTTTCCTGCGTGCAAAGCACTAAGTGCAGGTTATATGTTTCTTATTACCAATTGCATGTGTTGGCTGGGAGCGCCTAACTGTCTTCAGAAACCATCACCTGTCTGCCCTGCTGAGACGGAGGACAACCCGTGACATCAGACGCTAACGGTCACGTGGAACTACTTATTTGGATAGTAACTCTGAGTAGGAGCAGTAGTATCTCACTCAACACGAAAGGGTAATGTACCTGCTTACCAGTCCGGAATTTCCACAGTGATACAGGTATTATCCATCTACAATATATTGAAAAAACTGTGATCTTTGAAAAGTCTCTTTGCTTTGAAAGGAACCATTGCCGCTCTGAGAGATACCGTGTTTGTTCATAGAACAACTGAATTACCATTGCAGTGGTATTTATTTAAAATCTTTTTTTGAAGTACGCATTATTGGTGGTACACATTTAAAAGACTGTTACAATATTTTGGTTTAGCTACAAATAAGTTCATCTAATATAATGGACATTGCTACATTTTATTTTTTATTTTTGGATGCTAGCCTGTTGCATCTGAACACGCATTGTGAATGCTACACTTGTTTTATATTACGCCTGATTATTTAGTCAACTGTGTTTTATAGGGAGACGTCCCATAATTTATTTTATTGTTATACTTTTAATAAATATTTTGGTATATTTGAAAGTGTTGATATCTTTAGCCTATTAGGCGCCCTCTCTATACATTTTTTGCTTACTACTGTTTTTCTTAGACAACACTTTAGGGAAGCTGTCTTTTAGAGAGGTGTCTGATAACAATTCCCTTAGCGCATAACTATTCTCTAACTATCACTATGTAAACAACTTTTCAACGTACTTCTGTTTAGGGATGCGCATCCGTTTTCGGACAAATGCACATTTGTATTGAAAATCAGATTTTTGTTTTAGTAAATGAAAATGAATATCTGAATGAATGTACCAGCAAAATTTAAAGAAAAGGAAAAAAATGCTGATGAAATTCGTCAGTATTTATTTGGTTCCTTCAAATTAATTTTAACAGCTTTATACTTACTTTAACGCGCTCTGGAGAACAAGCTAACCCAATCCTCTTCTTGCCAGGTCGGTCCCTGGCTGAGCTATCAGGAGGCTTAGTATGCTCTGCTAAGCTTCCTTTTAGCGAGGCCAGGGCTCTGGCAAGAAGAGGATTGGGTTTGCGCACTCTCCAGAGCATGTTAATGTAAGTATGTAGCTACAGGTGAACTTTGCACCTATAGCTTTGAAACATACACATACACATTCAGGTACACACACACATAAACATATACACACACACACATGTACACATACACACACACATTCAGGTACACATACACACATTCACGTACACACACACATTCAGGTACACACACAAGCATACACAAATTCACATAGACACACATTAACACACACACACGTTCACGTACACACACATTCAGGTACACACACACATTTCCATACACACACACATTCACCTACACATACACACATTCATATACACATACACCTTCACCTACACTCACATTAACCTACACACATACACAATCACCTACACACACACACACATTCACATACACAAATACATTCACCTACACACACACATTCACCTACACACACACACATTCACCTACACACACACACATTCACATACATACACACACATACATGTTCACATACACACACACACACACACACACACATTCATGTACAGACACATTCAGATACATACACACATTCACCTACACAAACATTCACGTACACACACACATACACATTCAGGTACATGCATACACACACATACACACTAAGTAAGAGAGAAGATAGTTCTCATAGCTTATTAAATTGTTACAAATAGTTATTTTGTGTTTATTTTGACATTTGAAATAGATACTTTTCCCTGTTGTACCCCCACCTATGCTGACAAAAATTTGGACCCATCGCACATCAGAGCAGCCAGTGTGTGTTCAGTTCCTTTGAAATCAAAAGAGTTGTTTATATCTTGCAATCATCAAAGGGACACTAAACCTAAACTTAAACTTTCATGATTCAGATAGAGAAAGCAATTTTAAAAAAACTTTCCAAATTCCATTAATTTTCAAATTGTGTAGTCTTTTTATTTTCTGAGTGTATACTTATATGAGCCTGTAATAGGCAAATGGCTGCCATTTGATAAAGGGGCAAAGAAATGGAAGGACATTTTGAAATTTGTAAGAAAAAAAACCTACTGATTTTAAACACCTAGAGTTATCGCATTATCTTTTTTATTATGAAATTGTAAAGTATGCAATTCTGCTATATTTAATGGTCCCTTAATTTTTCGCTGCATAGAAGTTCCACTGGCAAGGATACAACATAAAAAAAAAATAATTTAGATTCCCCCCACCACACACAATATATCCTCCATTCCTCTTCATAACAAAATCATTAGTCAGTGCAGGGACATGTGGCTTTGTCTCCGTCATCAAACACAAGTAACTCCTCAGTCTTCACCAATACACCCAATCTGTGAACTACTGGCCTCCCTGAAACGGGGCCCAGTGCAAGAGCTGAGATGTCCAATCTTAGATTGCTAGACTTTTTTCATGAAAAACATCTATTAACCCATGAAAACCTCTTAGACAAGGTTGCCTTACCAGCTAAATTCCATTTTTATCTGCTGCGACTTAGTTCTTTGAAGAAATCATGCGGCTTCTTTAGTACTACTCCCAAACTCTTAACAATTTGGGAACAATGACTGACAATGGGAACTCAACTATTGTCCTCAATATCCGATCATTACCACTGCTTGCTTAATTCCCAAGATCTGACTAAGACCAAATACATCCGCGCATGGGAGAAAGACTGGAAACAAGCCTTTTGTTTC
Source organism: Bombina bombina (assembly GCF_027579735.1). Taxonomy (NCBI): domain Eukaryota; kingdom Metazoa; phylum Chordata; class Amphibia; order Anura; family Bombinatoridae; genus Bombina; species Bombina bombina. Next base: position 1,312,485,611 of record NC_069500.1, read on the forward strand.
AAAAGCTGTAGTGAAGCGATTGCTCACACTAAACAAGCTATTCAGTGTATAACACTCTATGAGCTCTTTTATAAGCTCCTTACCAGATGGCACTTTGTTCCACTCAAATTACACAAGATGTTTCCCACCTGTTCTCCATTGTGCTGGCGTGGTTGCTCACAAACAGGGGACACCTATCACATTTGGTGGACCTGTCCCACCATCCAATCTTTCTGGTCCAAAATACTTAAACTATGCCAACTCCTTGACCTGATTGAGACTCTGCCCTTGGAGCTTGCTCTACTCAACCTATACCTTAAGAACATCTCACATCCCAGGTGCTGCCTTCTCATTCATATAAAAGGGATACTGAACCCAATGTTTTTCTTTCATGATTCCGATAGAGCATGCACATTTAAGCAACTTTCTAATTTGCTCCTATTATCAATTTTTCTTCATTCTCTTGCTTTCTTTATTTGAAAAAGAAGGCATCTAAGCTATTTTTTGGTTCAGAACCATGAAAAGCACTTGTTTAGAACAACACAGTGTGTTCACCAAAAATGGGCTGGCATCTAAACTTACATTTTTGCATTTCAAATAAAGATACCAAGAGAATTAAGAAAATGTGATAATAGGAGTAAATTAGAAAGTTGCTTAAAATTGCATGCTCTATCTGAATCAAAAAAGAAAAAATTTGGGTTCAGTGTCCCTTTAATGGCAGTCAAGCTCACAATTGCCAGAAATTTAAAGAAACCTAATATCCCACAATGGAGAGGTTTGATAGCCTTAATCAAATATTTTAAATCCATGGAAGAGTATGTCTACTGCTCCAAATTACAACAAGATTTTTTTTTTCTTACTTGGGAACCTTGGGATACCATTGGTGACAAATGGATTTTGTCCATCGCCTAATCCCTTTAACGCTTTGAAATACGGGTCATATACATCTTTTCATTTGATGCCTCAATATCTCTCCATCCTACGACTCCTTTTTTTTTCTCTGTACTTTCTGAGTTCTTCCATACCATTTATACTACTAAACACTGGCCTAAAGACTTGTCCATTAACCAAATTACTACAGTGTTAATCCATTTCAATACATTAATGCTTATGTGTTCAACTGTAGTTGGAATTGTTTATGTTTAAAACTCAAAATAAAAACTTACTTCAAAAAGAAAAAACTGAGCTTATAGTAAGATCCAGGATCTATAAATTACAGGACCTTGTTTTGGACTCTTAGAACTTCATAAGAGGAGAACCACAAAAGACACATTCTACAAAGTGTCAAAGACTTATATTATGTAAGATTGCTGTAATTTGAATTCTATAATTTTATTGTATCCTGTAACACTTTAAATCTCTCAATAAAGCTCTTTATTATAAAAATAAAAGTTCTAAAAAAATTAATTTAAAACAAAATGAAATTCAAAATAAACGGCGAGATACGAGTTTTGTGTGAGGAGCTGTGCGGTGCTAACAAGCAGTTTATTCTCACCGCTCACTTACCTACAGCGCTGGTATTACAGGTTTTCATAAACCCGGCGTTAAAAGGCAAGAAGTGAGCGTAGAGCAAAATTGTGCTCCATACCACACTCTAATACCAGCACTGCTTAAGTCAGCGGTGAGCTGGTCGTACGTGCTTGTGCACGATTTCCCCATAGACATCAATGGGGAGAGCCGGCTGAGAAAAAGTCTAACACCTGCAAAAAAGCAGCGTAAAACACAGTAACGCAGCCCCATTGATTCCTATGGGGAAACACATTTTATGAACCCCGAGTCTAAACACCCCTAATTTTACACTTATTAACCCATAATCTCCCACCCCTGACATCGCCGACACCTACATTATACTTATTAAGCCCTAATCTGCCACTCCGGACACCGCCGCCACCTATATTATACTTATGAACCCCTAATCTGCCGCCCCCAACATCGCCGACACCTACATTATATTTATTATCCCCTAATCTACCGCCCCCAATGTTGCCACAACCTACCTACACTTATTAACCCCTAATCTGCCTCCCCCAACGTCGTCGCCACTATATTAAATTTATTAACCCCTAAACCTAACTCTAACCCTAACCCTAACACCACCTAACTTAAATATAATTTAAATAAATCTAAATAAAATTCCTATCATTAACTACATTATTCCTATTTAAAACTAAATACTTACCTATAAAATAAACCCTAAGCTAGCTACAATATAACTAATAGTTACATTGTAGCTAGCTTAGGGTTTATTTTTATTTTACAGGCAAGTTTTTATTTATTTTAACTAGGTAGAAAAGTTATTAAATAGTTATTAACTATATATTAACTACCTAGCTAAAATAAATACAAATTTACCTGTAAAATAAAACCTAACCTAAGTTACAATAACACCTAACCTTACACAATAATTAAATAAATTCCCTACAATAAATACAATTAAATAAATTAAATTAGCTAAATCACAAAAACAAACAAACACTAAATTACAGAAAATAAAAAACGAATTACAAGATCTTTAAACTAATTACACCTAATCTAAGAGACCTATCAAAATAAAAAAAGCCCCCCCCAAAATAAAAAAAAACCCTAGCCTAAACTAAACTACCAATAGCCCTTAAAAAACCCTTTTGCGGGGCATTGCCCCAAAGAAATCAGCTCTTTTTCCTGTAAAAAAAAATACAAACACCCCCCCAACAGTAAAACCCACCACCAACACAACCAACCCCCCAAATAAAATACTAACTAAAAAAACCTAATCTCCCCATTGCCCTGAAAAGGGCATTTGGATGGGCATTGCCCTTAAAATGGCATTTAGCTCTATTGCGGCCCAAAGTCCCTAATCTAAAAAATAAACCCACCCAATACACCCTTAAAAAAATCCTAACACTTACCGGCAAGATGTCCTCAACGAAGCCGGCAGAAGTGGTCCTAAGACGTGCAGAAGTGGTCCTCCAGACGGGCAGAAGTGGTCCTCCAGACGGGCAGAAGTATTCATCCAGACGGCATCTTCTATCTTCATCCTTCCGGCGTGGAGCAGGTCCATCTTCAAGACATCCGACGCGGAGCATTCTCTTCAAACGACAGCTTCTTCGTAATGAATATCACTTTAAGTGACGTCATCCAAGATGGCATTCCTTAGATTCCGATTGGCTGATAGAATTCTATCAGTCAATCAGAATTAAAGTAGAAAAAAATCCTATTGGCTGATGCAATCAGCCAATAAGATTGAGCTGGCATTCTATTGGCTGTTCCAATCACCTTAATTCCGATTATTCTATCAGCCAATCGGAATCTAAGGGACGCCATCTTGGATGACATTACTTAAAGTGATATTCATTACGAAGAAGCCATCATTTGAAGAGGATGCTCTGCTTCGGATGTCTTGAAGATGGACCTGCTCTGCGCCGGAAGGATGAAGATAGAGGATTATTAAGATATTTAAGTTAGGGGGTATTAGGGTTAGGTTTAGACTTAGGTTTAGGGGTTAATAAATTTAATGTAGTGGCGGCGACGTTGGGGGCGGCAGATTAGGGGTTAATAATTATAATGTAGGTTTTGGCGATGTTGTGGGCAGCAGATTAGGGGTTCATAAGTATAATGTAGGTAGCGGCGGTGTCCGGAGCAGCAGATTAGGGGTTAATAAATATAATGCAGGTGTCGGCGATGTCGGGGCGGCAGATTAGTGGTCAATAATATTTAACTAGTGTTTGCGAGGCGGGAGTGCGGAGGTTTAGGGGTTCATATGTTTATTATAGTGGCGCCGATGTCCGGAGCGGCAGATTAGGGGTTAAAAAAATTATTTTAGTATTTGCGATGCGGGAGGACCTCGATTTAGGGGTTAATAGGTAGTTTATGGGTGTAAGTGTACTTTTTAGCACTTTAGTTCTGAGTTTTATGCTATGGCGTTGTAGTGTAAAACTAATAAATACTGACTTTAAAATGCGTTAGGAATCTTGATGGGGTAGGGTGTACCGCTCACTTTTTAAATCGGTTTGCGGTAAGGCCAAAAAAGTGTGTGGTGCCCCAAAACCTGCAAGACTCGTAATAGCCGCGGTAGTGAAAAAGCAGCGTTTGGACCTGTTAACGCTGTTTTTTCAGCTTACTGCAAAACTCGTAATCTAGCCGATAGGTAATTAAAAGGAAAATAAAAAATAAATAAAACACCCTTTGTAAAACAGCCCACTCTAACATATGCAGAAAAGAAAACTTTAAAAAGTTCATGAGAAATAAAAGAAAAAGCAAAATAACGCAACAAAAGATACCAAGAAAATTAATAAAACTTCAATTTATTGCCCATAACATTAGCTGAAAACTATTATTATTATTATTATTATTTTATATAACATTTGTAAAGTTTTTATTTTAAATCACTGAAGTTGTAATATATTCACAAAGACAGTATTTAAGACAGTATTTAAACTTCAATGCAATCAATGCACTTCTGCTCTGCAGCTCTACTGCATATTTGACTGTTCACTTCCAACAGCACTTTGCTCTGGATGCACTGTGTTAAGGGGAACTTACACTGTGCAGCCAGAGCATAGCTCTGTTTGAAGAGAACAGTCTAATGTGGAGCAGCACTACAAAGTGAAAGAGCTAACAGTTCTTGCAAGCTTCCCATTCTTTCTGCAGACATGCTGCATTTTCTGCAATGATCACAGCATGTGTATACAGATTATTAGCCATTGTTTTTACAAGCAGAATAGTTTCAAAGACTTTACAATTTAACATTGTTGGCATTATGTGACTTTTAAGGGACATCAAATAGAAAATGTTAAACAAAAAATATTAGAATGTTTTTTTAGCTCATGGTTTTTAAACCATCTTTTTGTGTGAGAGATGTCCCTATCAGCCAGTGACAAATAGGTACCTAGGTATTACTTGTGTAGAACCATGCATGTTCAGTTCCACTTTAAATTTAAACAGATTTTACTTAAGCTTTTCCATGCAAGATATTTTGCTGATGCTTCTTTTCATTTATGATAGAAAACAATTTTAGCAACATTTACACTTAAATGATGTGCTTAAATGTGCCAGGAGCCAAATTAAACATGCACAATTTTTTGTGTACTACTAAAGAATAATGTAAAGAACCTTCCCTTGTATTGTTTTTTCACATAATTAAATGACACCTATCTGTTGTAGGTACTTTGTATCATAAACATCATAGGCTTCATTTCATATGCGGTGCTGCCATTTTTTATTAGCTATACGGCGCCGCATATAAATGCAGCACGTATATTTCACCTGTCGGCTGCTATTTTTACTCCCATAAGCTAACATAGAAACGCGTCACAAATCGGTATCACATGTTTAGCGCAGGGACTTGCGCAGTGAAAATGCAGACATTTTACTCCATTTTCACCTTGCCACACATAGGCAGGTGCAGCAAGCCTTGCGCTGAGTATGTGAGCACAGTAACTCCCTGAAAATAGTAACTAACAACTAACGCATGCGCAATATCTATCTACCTGCTGAAAATAACTAGCACCTAATGCATGCACAATATCTATATCTGTCAACTGCAATCCCCCACTGCAATAACTAATAAAGTAAATTAATCCCTAATCGGAACTAATAAAAAAAGTATTAACCCGTAAACCGATAACCCCCCACAGTGCAATATGCCTAATTAAACTATTAACCCCTAATCCGCAATTCACCCACAATGCAAACTACCTAATAAAAGTTTTAACCCCTAAATCGACCAACCCAACATCGCAAACTACCTATTAAATCTATTAACCCCTAATCCGCCATTAACCCCCAACGCAATAAACCAATTAAACTATTAACCCCTAATCCGCCAAACTCAAACAACGCAATAATGCTAATAAATCTATTAACCCCTAAGCTGCCAAAGCCCACAACGCAAATAACTAATCACTAAACCACCTAACCTAACACACCCTAAATTAACCCCATTACATAAATAAAAATAAAACTAAATTACAAATAAATTTAAAAAATATAATTACTTTAAAAATAAAAAATACTAAGTTTAAATTAAGCTAAAATTACAGAAAATAAAAAAAAGTTAAAATTACAGAAAATAAAAAAGTCTAACATCATGGAAAATAAAAAACAAAATTGTCAAAAATAAAAAAATTATACCTAATCCATAAGAAAATAAAAAAGCCCCCCAAAATAAAAACACCCCCTAATCTAATACTAAAGTAACAATAGCCTTTAAAAGGGCCTTTTGTAGGGCAGTGCCCTAAGGTAAAAAGCTCTTTTCTTTAAAAAAATACTAAGTCCCCCCTCTAACAGTAAAACCCCCCACCCACCAAACCCCCCAAAATAAAAAACCTAACACTAAAAAACCTAAACTGTCCATTGCCCCTAAAGGGGCATTTGTATGGGCATTACTCTTAAAAGGGCATTCAGCGCTTTTAAGAGTGCCCATAACCCTAATCTAAAAAATAATGATCGCTACTTCTTACATTGCGGGAAGCAGGTTCGCATATGCGAACCTGCCCCGCAAGGGTTCCACTGCAGCTTTTGCTGCTTCGTACATGGAGCTAATTAATTAGCTTAATTAGCACTCTCTATACTTATGTAGTTGCTATATAGTGCTTGGTGTGATTCACCTTTAAAATATAACTTTTAATTTGACACTTGCTAAAAAAAATGGGTACAAAAAATTACAAACAATCTAGTCAGTGAATAGCTGATAAATTACTATAGTGGAATAATTTACTTCTGTACATAACATAAGCATAATGTGCATTGAATCTGTTAGAATCTTACAAATCAAGAGTCTCTCTCCATATTATGCATTATTCAATTATTTATATTGCGTATCATCTGTAGGGGCTTGAATGTGCTATAACAATTTAACACAATTTTTTTCTTTCATGATTCAGATAAAGAATACCATTTTAAACATATCAATTTACTTCTATTATCTCATTTGCTTCATTCTTTAGTAATCCTTTGTTGAAGCAATAGCAATCCACATGGGTAAACTAATAACACAAGGCATCTTTGTGCAGCCACCAATTAGCAGCTACTGAGCATATTTAGATATAATGTTCAACAAAGGACATCAAGGAAATGAAGCAAATTAAATAATAGAAGTAAATTGGAAAGTTGTTTAAAATTAAATGCTCTTTCTGAATCATGAAATAACAAAATCAGAGTTTCATGTCCCTTTAACAATCTCCCACTTCTGGTTAGAAAATATTAAGAAGGTACAAAGTAATTGAAAATAATTAAATACTACTCCCACATGCTCATTATTATTCGACATACAATAGTGTATAATAGAAGAAGCAACAATCTTTATATATACACTTTTTAAAGAGACATTCTGGTCAAAATTTAAATGCACACAGATGAATTTCATTTTTTAACATAAACATATTTGCAATATACCTGTATTGGCAAAAATGCTTCTAGTAAAAGTTATCACACTTTTATTCTTAACATTTTTATCTGCATGTGCATATGAAGCATAGCTAGATATTCTCAATGAACCAGCATTTTAAGTATTGCAGCTGTGGGGCTTGCATGTCAGCAATTAACACATTTAATCCTCATCAGACTATACAAGCAATTTAGGATTCTCTGAGCAAGTGCTGTGTCCAAAATGCTGGTGCAGTGTGCATACCTAAAGGGATTCTAATCCCATTTTTTTTCTTTCGTGATTCAGGTAGAGCATGCAATTTTAGGCAACTTTCTAATTTACTCCTAATATAATTTTTCTTCGTTCTCATGCAATCTTTATTTAAAAAAGCAGGAATGTAAGCTTAAGAGCCGGCTCATTTTTGGTTCCAAAAATCAGCAAGTTCTACCCAGGTGCTAAACCAAAAATTGTCTGGCTTATTACCTTACATACCTTTTTCTTTCATGTAATTAGCAAGAGTCCATGAGCTAGTGACGTATGGGATATACATTCCTACCAGGAGGGGCAAAGTTTCCCAAACCTTAAAATGCCTATAAATACACCCCTCACCACACCCACAATTCAGTTTTACAAACTTTGCCTCCGATGGAGGTGGTGAAGTAAGTTTGTGCTAGATTCTACGTTGATATGCGCTCCGCAGCAAGTTGGAGCCCGGTTTTCCTCTCAGCGTGCAGTGAATGTCAGAGGGATGTGAAGAGAGTATTGCCTATTTGAATGCAGTGATCTCCTTCTACGGGGTCTATTTCATAGGTTCTCTGTTATCGGTCGTAGAGATTCATCTCTTACCTCCCTTTTCAGATCGACGATATACTCTTATATATACCATTACCTCTGATGATTCTCGTTTCAGTACTGGTTTGGCTTTCTACAAACATGTAGATGAGTGTCCTGGGGTAAGTAAATCTTATTTTCTGTGACACTCTAAGCTATGGTTGGGCACTTTGTTTATAAAGTTCTAAATATATGTATTCAAACATTTATTTGCCTTGACTCAGAATGTTCAACTTTCCTTATTTTTCAGACAGTCAGTTTCATATTTGGGATAATGCATTTGAATTATTCATTTTTTTCTTACCTTCAAAAATTTGACTCTTTTTTCCCTGTGGGCTGTTAGGCTCGCGGGGGCTGAAAATGCTTCATTTTATTGCGTCATTCTTGGCGCGGACTTTTTTGGCGCAAAAATTATTTTCCGTTTCCGGCGTCATACGTGTCGCCGGAAGTTGCGTCATTTTTTGACGTTATTTTGCGCCAAAAATGTCGGCGTTCCGGATGTGGCGTCATTTTTGGCGCCAAAAGCATTTTAGGCGCCAAATAATGTGGGCGTCTGATTTGGCGCTAAAAAATATGGGCGTCGCTTTTGTCTCCACATTATTTTAGTCTCATTTTTCATTGCTTCTGGTTGCTAGAAGCTTGTTCTTTGGCATTTTTTCCCATTCCTGAAACTGTTATTTAAGGAATTTGATCAATTTTGCTTTATATGTTGTTTTTTTGTCTTACATATTGCAAGATGTCTCACGTTGCATCTGAGTCAGAAGATACTACAGGAAAATCGCTGTCTAGTGCTGGAGCTACCAAGCTAAGTGTATCTGCTATAATTTTTGGTATCTGTTTCTCCAGCTGTTGTTTGTATTGCATGTCATGACAAACTTATTAATGCAGATAAAATTTCCTTTAGTACTGTTACATTACCTGTTGCTGTTCCGTCAACATCTAATTTTCAGAGTGTTCCTGATAAACATAAGAGATTTTATTTTTTAAATCCATTAAGAAGGCTATGTCTGTTATTTCTCCTTCTAGTTTACATAAAAGTCTTTTAAAAACTTCTCTTTTTTCAGATGAATTTTTAAATGAACATCATCATTCTGATACTGATAAATCTTTGTATTTGTTCAAGATGGAATTTATTCGTTCTTTATTTAAAGAAGTATTAATTGCATTAGAAATAGAGGATTCTGGTCCTCTTGATACTTAATCTAAACGTTTAAATAAGGTTTTTAAATCTCCTGTAGTTATTCCAGAAGTGTTTAATCTCCCTGATGCTATTTCTGAAGTAATTTCCAGGGAATGGAATAATTTGGGTAATTCTTTTACTCCTTCTAAACGTTTAAGCAATTATATCCTGTGCCATCTGACAGATTAGAGTTTTTTTGGGACAAAATCCCTAAGGTTATGGGGCTGTCTCTACTCCTGCTAAATGTACTACTGTTCCTATGGCAGATAGTACTTTATTTAAGGAAAATTGAATCCTTTCTAAGAAAAGCTTACTTATGTTCAGGTAATCTTCTTAGACCTGCTATATTTTTAGCAGATGTTGCTGCAGCTTCAACTTTTTGGTTAGAAGCTTTAGCGCAACAAGTGACAGATCATAATTTTATAGCATTATTATTATTCTATAACATGCTCATAATTTTATTGGTGATACCATCTTTTGATATCATTAGAGTTGATGTCAGGTATATGTCTCTAGCTATTTTAGCTAGAAAAGCTTTATGGCTTAAATGTGGAATGCTGATATGTCTTCTAAGTCAACTTTGCTTTCCCTTTCTTTCCAGGGTATTAAATTATTATCTCAATTGTTTCTGGAAGGAAGGGAACTTTTTTACCAAAGGATAAAAAATCTAAGGTAAATTTAGGTCTAATAATCTTTTTCGCTCCTTTCCTCAACAATGAACAAAAGCCTGATCCTTCATCCTCAGGAGCGGTATCAGTTTGGAAACTATTTCCAGTTTGGAATATATCCAAGCCTTATAGAAATCTATAGCCAGCTTCTAAGTACCCATGAAGGTGCGGCCCTTTTTCCAGCCCAGCTGGTATGGGGCAGATTACGTTTTCTTCAAAGAAATTTGGATCAATTCCGTTCTCAATCTCTGGTTTCAGAACATTGTTTCAGAAAGGTACAGAATTGGCTTCAAGTTAAGGCCTCCTGCTAAGAGATTTTTTTCTTTCCCGTGTCCCAGTTAACACAGCAAAGGCTCAGCATTTCTGAAATGTGTTTCAGATCTAGAGTTGGTTGGAGTAATTATGCCAGTTCCAGTTTTGGAACAGGGGCTGGGGTTTTATTTTATCTCTTCATTGTACCAAAGAAGGTCAATTCCTTCAGACCAGTTCCGGATCTATCAATATTGAATCGTTATGTAAGGATACCAACATTCAAGATGGTTACTGTAGGACTATCCTGCTTTTTGTTTAGCAAGGGCATTATATGTCTACAATAGATTTGCAGGATGTGTATCTGCATATTCCGATTCATCCAGATCACTTTTAGTGTCTGAGATTCTCTTTTTAGACAAGCATTACCAGTTTTTTGGCTCTACCGTTTGGCCTAGCCTCAGTTCCAAGAATTTTTTTCAAAGGTTCTCGGTGCCCTTCTTTCTGTAATCAGAGAACAGGGTTTTGGTATTTCCTTATTTGGACAATATCTTGGTATTTGCTCAGTCTTCTCATTTTCGAAGAATCTCATACGAATCGACTTGTGTTGTTTCTTCAAGTTCATGGTTGGAGGTTCAATTTACCAATCAGTTCATTGATTCATCAGACAAGGGTAACCTTTTTAGGTTTCCAGATAGATTCAGTGTCTATGACTCTGTCCTTGTCAGACAAGAGAAGTTTAACATTGATATCAGCTTGTCAAAACCTTCAGTCACAATCATTCCCTTTGGTAGCCTTATGCATGGAAATTTTAGGTCTTAGGACTGCCGCATCAGATGCAATCTCCTTTGCTCGTTTTCACATGCAACCTCTTCAGCTCTGTATGCTGAACCAATGGTGCAGGGATTACTCAAAGATATCTCAATTAATATCTTTAAACCGATTATATGACACTCTCTGACATGGTGGACAGATCACCATCGTTTAGTTCAGGGGGCTTCTTGTTCTTCCAACCTGGACTATAATCTCAACAGATGCAAGTCTTACAGGTTGGGAAGCTGTGTGGGGGTATATGACGGCACAAGGGGTTTGGGAATCTCAGGAGGTGAGATTTCCGATCAATATTTTGGAACTCCGTGCAATTTTCAGAGCTTTTCAGTCTTGGCCTCTTCTGAAGAGAGAGTTGTTCATTTGTTTTCAGATAGACAATGTCACAACTGTGGCATACATCAATCATCAAGGAGGGACTCACAGTCCTCTGGTTATGAAAGAAGTATCTCGAATTTTGGTTTGGGCGGAATCCAGCTCCTGTCTAATCTCTGCGGTTCATATCCCAGGTATGGACAATTGGAAAGCGGATTATCTCAGTCGCCAAACGTTGCACCTGGGCGAATGGTCTCTTCACCCAGAGGTATTTCCTCAGATTGTTCAAATGTGGGAACTCCCAGAAATAGATCTGATGGCTTCTCATCTAAACAAGAAACTTCCCTGGTATCTGTCCGGATCCCGGGATCCTCGGGCGGAGGCAGTGGATGCATTATTTCTTCCTTACAAGTGTCATCCTGCCTATATCTTTCCGCCTCTAGTTCTTCTTCCAAGGGTATTCTCCAATATTCTAAAGGAATGCTCGTTTTTCCTGCTGGTAGCTCCAGCATGGCCTCACAGGTTTTGGTATGCGGATCTTGTCCGGATGGCCTCTTGCCAGCTGTGGACTCTTCCGTTAAGACCAGTCTTTCTGTCTCAAAACCTTAATTTTAAGGTATGGAGTTTGAACGCTTGATTCTTGGTCAAAGAGGTTTCTCTGACTCTGTGATTGATACTATGTGACAGGCTCGTAAATTTGTATCTAGAGAGATATATTATAGAGTCTGGAAGACTTATATTTCTTAGTGTCTTTCTCATCTTTTTTCTTGGCATTCTTTTTGAATACCGAGAATTTTACAGTTTCTTCAGGATGGTTTAGATAAAGGTTTGTCCGCAAGTTCCTTGAAAGACAAATCTCTGCTCTTTCTGTTCTTTTTCACAGAAGGTTTGCTAATCTTCCTGATATTTATTGTTTTGTACAACCTTTGGTTCGTATAAAACCTGTCTTTAAGTCAATTTCTCCTCCTTGGAGTTTGAATTTGGTTCTGGGGGCTCTTCAAGCTCCTCCTTTTGAACCCATGCATTCTTTGGTCGTTATATTACTTTCTTGGAAAGTTTTGTTTCTTTTGGCCATCTCTTCTGCCAGAAGAGTCTCTGAATTATCTACTCTTTTTTGTGAGTCTCCTTTTCTGATTTTGCATCAGGATAAGGCGGTGCTGCGAACTTCTTTTGAATTTTTTACCTAAGGTTGTGAATTCTAACAACATTAGTAGAGAAATTGTGGTTCCTTCATTATGTCCTGATCCTATGAATTCTAAGGAGAAATCATTGCATTCTTTGGATGCTGTTAGAGCTTTGTAATATTATGTTGAAGCTACTAAGTCTTTCCGAAAGACTTCTAGTCTATTTGTCATCTTTTCCGGTTCTAGAAAAGGCCAGAAAGCTTCTGCCATTTCTTTGGCATCTTGGTTGAAATCTTTATTTCATCATGCCTATGTTGAGTCGGATAACACTCCGCCTCAAAGGATTACAGCTCATTCTACTAGGTCAGTTTCTACTTCCTGGGCGTTTAGGAATGAAGCTTCGGTTGATCAGATTTGCAAAGCAGCAACTTGGTCCTCTTTGCATAATTTTACTAAATTCTACCATTTTGATGTGTTTTCTTCTTTTGAAGCAGTTTTTGGTAGAAACGTACTTCAGGCAGTGTTTTCAGTTTGAATCTTCTGCTTATGTTTTTTCATTAAAATTTTATTCTGGGTGTGGATTATTTTCAGCAGGAATTGGCTGTCTTTATTTTATCCCTCCCTCTCTAGTGACTCTTGTGTGGAAAGATCCACATCTTGGGTAATCATTATCCCATACGTCACTAGCTCATGGACTCTTGCTAATTACATGAAAGAAAACATAATTTATGTAAGAACTTACCTGATAAATTCATTTCTTTCATATTAGCAAGAGTCCATGAGGCCCGCCCTTTTTTGTGGTGGTTTTGATTTTTTTGTATAAAGCACAATTATTCCAATTCCTTATTTTATATGCTTTCGCACTTTTTTCTTATCACCCCACTTCTTGGCTATTCGTTAAACTGAATTGTGGGTGTGGTGAGGGGTGTATTTATAGGCATTTTAAGGTTTGGGAAACTTTGCCCCTCCTGGTAGGAAATCCCATACGTCACTAGCTCATGGACTCTTGCTAATATGAAAGAAATGAATTTATCAGGTAAGTTCTTACATAAATTATGTTTTTTTTGTTAAATAAAGATAGAAAGAGAATGAAAAAAAATGATAATAGGAGTAAATAAGAAAGTTGCTTAAAATCGCATGCTCTATCTGAATCATGAAAGAACAAAATTGAGTTTAGTATCCCTTTAAATACACTTTTGAAAGCTATGAAATGTATCCATGTGGATTCCAATTTTGGCTGGAATGTCCCTTTCATTTTTAAATATCTTATTATAATGTAAAGTGGTGGATTATAAATTGGCAACAAAAAAAACTTCAATTGATACGAATTAGCCCCTTCTGATTAAAATCATTTTTGCTTGGCTGTAAAGTTAAATGTGCTACATTCCTTTTAAGAATCTGTAAGATCTATGTGTTCTGCCATTAAAAAATCTATAACCATAGCTACAGAAAAAAAAAGTTTTCCATTTAACCTTCCCACCTCCCCTTTGCCTCTACAGACGATACGCAATATAAATAATGTACTAATGCATAATAGGGAGAGAGCCTTTTGATTTGTAAGATTCTAACAATATTCAATATTCTTTATGCTTATGTTATGCACGAAAGTGAATTATGCCACTCTAGTAATTAATTAGCTGTTCACTGACTAGATTGTTGTTCCTTTTTTAGTGTCAAAAGTTATTTAAAAAAAATTAATCATATCAAGCACTATACAGCAACTATATAAGAGTGCTAATTATATATAATTTTTAGTCTTGGGACTATAAGTTTGAATCATGCACAATTGTATATATTCACATATAACTGGTCATTAATAAAATATTCCCAACCATGTACTATGTAATGATAGGAACAGTTAAAAGAAAATGGAAATCTAAAATAAACTTTCATGACTCAGCTACTGTGCCATTTTAATGCTATTATCAAATTTGTTGCTAAGTATTCTTTATTGAAACCTAGTTCCTTGCCATGACAGCATACTAAGGTAGGCTCAAGAGTGTGCACCACTTCTTATAGATTGGGTTATAAAGAACAAATCTGATGTCATGTCAAATATCTTTAAATAGTAAAGGCATAACAAACTTACCCAATAGCCTAAACATATTGACATATATACACATGTATTTGTTGCTGTTTGCCCCCATTTTTAAGGTCTTGAACTATCTCTGACATTAAAGGGACATAATACCCATATGCTAAAAATGCAGCAAAACTGAAAAAGCTGCAAAGGAAATATCACCTAAACATCTCTATGTAAAAAAGGAAGATATTTTACCTCAATATTTCTTCAGCTCATAAAAGTAAGTGCTCTGTGAATAGCTATCCTTCAGCTGTTGTCAGCATCACATGTTGAGAAAAAAAGAACATTCAGCTTCATCAGTGCTGATATCACACTTTGCTTTATTATGATCTCATAAGATTTCACTGAAATCTCATGAGATTTCAAGATAAACTTCTTAGAACTGCATCAGGAAATAACATGACTGTGTCTGTGCATGCCAGAAGCTTGCTCCCTAGCAAGTCCTGGGACTAGCATCCTGATTGACTGCTTAAAATCCCATTACAATTGTATGTGGCTACTGAGGAAATTGTGAGGTAAAACATCTTCCTTTTTTAGATAGAGATGTTCAGGTGATATTTTCTAGTCAGCTTTTTACAGTTATGCTGCAACACTTTCAAGTGCTTCAACCTATGGGTATCATATCCCTAAAATTGTTCCAAAGCAAGAATATTTGAGTTTCTATTTTGTTAAGATACATTAATACATATATTTTTAATCATGCTTGAATTGTAGAATAAGTCATGAAATGTAAATACTACTAAAGAATAATGTATTTAGAAATATATACAGGACATGTATGTATGTATATAATTTGAGTGATACAAACTTAAGATAGTGTAAACTACTTGTGTAAGTTATATGATCTAAATATGTAATTAGCTCACTCAAATAAGGACCATTCTACTTGAAGTTTAAATTATGGTTTAGAATATATTTTGGAAAAAAATAGCTTTGTAACTTGTCATGGATATGCACTTAAATCACATAAAAACTAAAAACCTGCTCAATAGGTTACTGGTACTGGTAGATTTCTGGCATTTTGGGCAAAACTGCTTAAAAACTTGAAATTAAAAATTGTAATTTTAACCAATTTGACAATATATAAATTAGACGTACACCAAATAAAACCAATAGGATTTTTTCTACCTTAATTCCAATTTGCTGATAGAATTCTATCAGCCAATTGGAATTGAAGGGATGCCATCTTGGATGACGTCACTTAAAGGTACAGTCATTTAGTAAGAAGACTCTGGATGAAGAGGATGCTCCTCGCCAGATGTCTTGAAGATGGACCCACTCCGCGCCGGATGGATGAAGATAGAAAATGCCGTCTGGATGAAGACTTCAGCCCGTCTGGAGGACCTCTTCTTCCCGGCTTGGATGAAGACTTCTGCCCGTCTGGAGGACCACTTCGCCCGGCTTCGTTGAGGACTTCAGCCCGGTTGGGTGAAGAGTGAAGACTTCTCAAGGTAGGGTGATCTTCAAGGGGTTAGTGTTAGGTTTTATTAAGGGGGATTGGGTGGGTTTTAGAGTAGGGTTGGTTGTGTGGGTGGTGGGTTTTAATTTTGGGGGGGTATTGTACTTTTTTTTACAGGTAAAATAGCTGATAACTTTGGGGCAATGCCCCACAAAGGGCCCTTTTGAGGGCTATTTGTAATTTAGTGTAGGGTAGGGCTTTTTTATTTTATTAGGGGGATTAGAGTAGGTGTAATTAGTTTAAAAAACTTGTAATTATTTTATTATTTTCTGTAATTTAGTGGGTTTTTTTTTCGTACTTTAGATAATTGTATTTAATTGTATTTAATTGTAGTTAATTTAGGGAATTAATTTAATTATAGTGTAGTGTTAGGTGTAATTGTAACTTAGCTTAGGTTTTATTTTACAGGTAAATTTGTCTTTATTTTAACTAGGTAGCTATTAAATAGTTAATAACTATTTAATAACTATTCTACCTAGTTAAAATAAATACAAAGTTGCCTGTAAAATAAAAATAAATCCTAAACTAGCTACAATGTAAATATTAGTTATATTGTAGCTATCTTAGGGTTTATTTTACAGGTAAGTATTTAGTTTTAAATAGGAATAATTTAGTTAATTGTAGTTATTTTATTTAGATTTATTTAAATTATATTTAAGTTAGGGGGTGTTAGGGTTAGACTTAGATTTAGGGGTTAATAACTTTAATATAGTGACAGCGACATTGGGGGCGGCAGATTAGGGGTTAATAAATGTAGGTAGGTGTCGGCGATGTTAGGGACGGCAGATTAGGGGTTAATAAAATTTAACTAGTGTTTGCGATGCGGGAGTGCGGCGGTTTAGGGGTTAATATATTTATTATAGTGGCGGCGATGTCCGGTTCGGCAGATTAGGGGTTAAAAATTATTTTCTTTTCAATACCTCATGATTGAGATGCTAAGGGGGTTAATTTTCCTTAGCCTGTATGCTAGTAAACCTTTGTTTTTTTAAGTAGAACTGTGTTGCTGTTTTTTTGTGTTAAAGAGTTTTTTTTCTTTTTGATTAGCCAGCACCCCTAATAAAGTGTTTCTAAGTCCCACTTGACCAACTGTTATTGTATATGCGCTGGTGCATTAAGCCAGTAAAAGTGTCAGCTCAAGAGACATTCAGGTAGATTACAAGTTTTGCGTTTGTGTTTTAACACTGAAATGGCCATTTTAGCGTTAAAACAGCAACGCAGCCATTACGAGTCTTGTCGCTATAGCTGTACCGCAAGTCTTTTAGCCTGTAACGCAACGTGAGTCCCGCACTCGAAAAAAATGACATTTTTTTCATTGGATTCCCATAGCGCTGCCATTATGAGTTTTGCGGTGAGGCTAAAAAAACTTGTGTTACACCCTGTACCGACAAAATCCGTACCGCCATCTGCGAGCAGTAGTTATGAGTTTTACGCAACAAAACTGTTACACAAAACTCATAACTAAAGTGTTACAAAGTACACTAACACCCATTAATTATCTATTAACCCCTAAACCGAGGCCCTCCGGCATCGCAAACACTATATAAAAGTTATTGACCCCTAATCTGCCGCTCCCGACATCACCGTTACTAATAAAATTTATTAACCCCTATTCCGGCACTCCCCGACATCGTCACCACTATACTATAGTTATTAACCCCTATTCCGCAGCTCCCTGACATCGCCGCCACTAAATAAAGTTATTAACCCCTAAACCTCTGGCCTCCCACATCACTACCACTAAATAAACCTATTAACCCCTAAACCCCCAGTCCCCCACATCAACAAAAACTAAATTAAACTATTAACCCCTAAACCTAACAACCCCCTAACTTTACATTAAAAATAACAAGATCCCTATCTTTAAATAGATAAAAACTTACCTGGGAAATTAAAAAAACCTTAGTTTAAACTATAAATTAAACTAACATTACTATTAGACTAAAATTAAAATAACTATAAATTAAATAAATTAAATTACTGATTATAAAAAACCTATCCCGACTAAAGAAAATAAATCTACAGTTACAAAAAATTAAAAAGTTTAAATTACAAAAAATAAAAAAACACTAAATTACAGAAAATAACAAGCAAAATTATCCAAAATAAAAAAACTACACCTAATCTAATAGCCCTATCAAAATAAAAAAGCCCCCCCCCCCCAAAAATAAACCCCCCTAGCCTAAAATAAACTACCAATAGCCCTTTTGTAGGGCATTGCCCTAAAGAAATCAGCTCTTTTCCCTGTAAAAAAATACAATGTCCCCCCCAACAGTAAAACCCATCACCCAACCAACCCCCCAAAATAAAAAACCTAACTCTAAAAAAAATCTAATCTACCTATTGCCCTGAAATGGGCATTTGTATGGGCATTGCCCTTAAAAGGGCATTCAGCTCTTTTAAGACAAGCCCAAACCCTAATCTAAAAAAAAAAACACCCAAGAAAGAAAAAAACTAACACTAACCCCTCTTTAGGTACTCACAGTTGCTGAAGTCAAGCTTGAACGATCTTCATCCCAGCGGCTCCATCTTCATCCTGGCGGCTCCATCTTTATCCAGGCGGCTCCATCTTCATCCATTGAGGGACCGGCATCTTCTTTGTCCCTGCAAAGGCAGTGTGGTCGATGTGCAGAGGCGGAGGTCCAGGCGAAGGTGCAAGGCGGAGGTCCATCGATCCGATGTGGAGGTCCTCTTTATGCGATCGTCTGCCGCACACTGAGGATTCAAATGCAAGGTACCCCTTTTATACTGGGGGTACCATTGTAATCCTATTGGCTGAAAAATTTAAATCAGCCAAAAGGAATTAGAGCTGCTAAAATCATATTGGCTGTTCAAATCAGCCAATAGGATTTAAGCAGCTCTCATTCCTATTGGCCTCTGCGCATCGACCACTCCGCCTCCGCAGGGATAAAGAAGATGCTGGTTCCTCAATTGATGAAGATGGAGCCGTCTGGATGAAGATGGAGCCGCCTGGATGAAGATGGAGCCCCTTAGATGAAGATCGTTAAAGCTGGACTTCAGCAACTGTGAGTACCTAAAGAGGGGTTAGTGTTAGTTTTTTTTTTATGGTTTTTTTTGGGTGGGTGTTTTTTTAGATTAGGGTTTGGGCTTGTCTTAAAAGAGCTGAATGCCCTTTTAAGGGCAATGCCCATACAAATGCCTTTTTCAGGGCAATGGGTAGATTAGGTTTTTTAGTTATGTTTTTTGATTTTGTGGGTTTGGGGGTGGGGGTTTGTCATGTTAGGGGGTGTTTGTTTTTATTTTGGAGCAAAGTAGCTGATTTCTTTAGGGCAATGCCCTACAAAAGACCCTTTTAAGGGCTATTGGTAGTTTATTATAGATTAGGGTTCTTTTATTTTGGGGTGATTTTTTTTTTTTTTAAATGGGGTATTAGAATAAGAATAATTTTTATTATTTTGTATAATTCGTTAGTTATTTTCTGTAATGTTTTTTTTTTCTTTTTGGGGTGGGGTTTTTGTTTTGTAGAATAGCCATTTTTTTATTTTTAATGGGCAGCAAAAGAGCTGAATGCCCTTTTAAGGGCAATGCCCATATAAATGCCCTTTTCATGGCAATGGGTAGATTAGGTTTAACTTTATTTTTATTTTGTGGGTTTGGGGGGGTGGGGGTTTGTATACTGTTAGGGGGTGTTTGTTTTTCTTTTTTAGAAAATGAGCTGATTTCTTTAGGGCAATGCCATTCAAAAGGCCCTTTTAAGAGTAGGGGTTTTTTGGGGGGGTGTTTTTTTTTGTTTTGTTTTTTAAACAGGGTATTAGAATAGGTATAATTTGTATTGTTTTGGATCATTTTGTTTTTTTATTTTTTGTAATGGTAGTTTTTTTATTTTTTGTAATTTTAGTGTTTTTTATTTTTTGTAATGGTAGGTTTTTCTGTTTTTGTAATGTTAGGTTTTAGTGTAAGGCAGCTTAGGTTTTATTTCACAGGTAAGTTTGTATTTATTTTAACTAGGTAGTTACTAAATAGTTAATAACTATTTACTAACTAGTCTACCTAGGTAAAATAAATACAAACTTACCTGTGAAATAAAAATAAAAACTATTAGTTATATTGTAGCTAGCTTAGGTTTTATTTTACAGGTAAGTTTTAAATATTATTTAGTTAATAATTGTAACTTTAATTTAGCTCTATTTTTATTATGTTAAAGTTAGGGGGTGTTAGGTTTACTGTTAGGTTTAGGGTTAGATTTAGGGGTTAATATAGTTTTATTTAGGTTGTTGCGATGTGGGGGGCTGGTGGTTTAGGGGTTAATAGGTTTATTTAGTGGAAGTGATGTGGGAGGCCAGAGTTTAAGGGGTTTATAGCTTTATTTAGTGGCAGCAATGTCAGGGAGCGGCGGAATAGGGGTTAATATCTTTATTATAGTGTGGGCGATGTTGGGGTGCGAGGGAATAGGGATTAATAACTTTATTATAGTGGCAGCGATATCGGGATCTGCAGCTTAAGGGTTAATAGATTTATTTAGGTGGCGGTGATGTTGGGGACGGCAGATTAGAGGTGTTTAGACTAGGGGTTTATTTTAGGATGTTAGGTTTAAACGTAACTTTTTTTCCCCATAGACATCAATGGAGCTGCATTATGGAGCTTTTCATTCCACGATCGCAGGTATTAATTTTTTTTTTATGTCTATGGGGAAAGCGTGCACTAGCACGTCAAAGCAGTGCTTGTATTTTGTGCGGTATGGAGCTCCCAATATGCCTATCAGAAGTTGTAAGTTGTTTTATTATTTCAGTCAAAGGTGCTGAGCTTTATGACCAGTCGTCAAAGAGAGGGGTGGCTATTTCCCTAGCCCCTCTGCAAACAGGGTTGGGTCAAGCAACTTGATTTCTTGGAAGCATGTATAAGAATGTTGTGTTTAACAATTCAAGTGTTCATTCTTACATGAGAGGATGTATACCAACAGAGTGAGTGACCAGTTTTCCTGCCATCTCCCTGGCACAGATACCAAATCTAGGAAAGTATAAGGTTTCTGTTATTTCTCCTTTTTATTTTAAAACTGTTTGCTTGTGTATAATTCTACGTGTTAACATCATTTTATTAATAATGCACTGTGCATATTTTTTCTGCATAATAAATAATTCCTTTATTAAGATTTTGCCTTTGTCTAATATTGGAACCACGTTACTGAAAGAGACTGGTAGTATTAAGTCTGTGTATTTTAGGATATTTTTTGCTAAATTGTATTCTGGTTTTCCTAAGGATTTCCCATAAAATCGTAAGTGGTGGCAGCTTATTTAGTTTGGGTGGCAGTAAAGGGGAGTTTTGGGCATTTTATCTAAGCCTAGTACAGTCTAGAGAGTGTTGTTAACCCTTGCACCCACTGAACTAAGTCACAGGCTTGCCTGGAGTGGCTAGACTGTGACAGATTAGTTACAGTAGAAAGGGTCGGTTAACCCTTTCTGTGCCAAACAAATGACTGGAGCAGGGTTGGTTAACCCTGGTCGTCGCACCTAGGTAGGCTCATATGCTAATATCTAAGCCATTATACTGTCTCTTATCTCAGTGAGTTTTGACAGTTTTTGACAGTTAGACACTGCTAGTTCATGTGTGTCATATAGATAAACATTGTGCTCACTCATGTGGAGTTATTTAAGAACCAGCTCTGATTGGTTAAAATGCATGTCTGTCAAAAGAACTGAGATAAGGGCGCAGTCTGCAGAGTCTTAGAAACCAGTTAATCACAGAGGTAAAAAGTGTATTACTTTAACAGTGTTGGTTATGGAAAACTGGGGAATAGGTAACAAAGGGATTTTTAAACAATACAAATTCTGGAGTAGACTGTCCCTTTAAGTAAGTTTTTTGCAGATCACTGAAGAGAAGCTCTAATAAAATTCACACATTTGGTTGTTTTGTTATGTTTACAAATATATGTATAAAATATAGTTTTACTATGTTTACATAGGAATAACAATTTTTTCATTTTTTATGACATTCGATATGGGGACAAAGCTTTTTTATTTATGCCTGTCACCCATTATCTGGGCCCAGCAGAATACAACTTGATCAACTGGAGTTCAATCGTCATCATAGAGTGCACATGTGGTATACTTATTTTGGTGTACTTTGATGTTCTAGTGGGGCCTTTAAGTATTTTCCCTAGAAGTTCATTGCAATCATCTTTGCTTGCTGTTCACACAATCTTAAACAGCAGGATGACCCTCTGGTTGAGTTTGCCAGAATGCAGCCAATCAAATCGAATTTATTTTTAATTTACTAATGATGTAGACCACTCCTCTTACCTCTGCAAGTAGTGCCTCTATATGAAAGCACCTTGTTTCTCAGGAAAACCTTGTATTGGATTATTCTGCCTTGGTTTTGAATACCTTCGTTAACCTTGACTATGCCTTGACACTGATTACTTAAAGGGACAGTCAAGTCAAAAGTAAAGATATTTACTTATTTACTTTTATTATAAAATTTGCTGTGTTCTCTTGGTATTCTTTGTTAAAAGCTAAACCTAGGTAGGCTCATATGCTAATTTCTAAGCCGTTGATGGCCCCCTCTAATCTCACTGCATTTTCATAGTTTTTCACAGTTAGACAGTGCTAGTTCATATGTGCCATATAGATAAAATTGTGCTCACTTCCGTTATATATGAGTCAACACTGATTGGCAAAAATGCAAGTCTGACAAAAGCACTGCAATAAAAGGGAGTCTGCAGAGGCTTATATACAAGATAATCAATGAGGTAAAAAGTATATTAATATAACAGTACTGGTTATGCAAAACTGGTGAATGTGTAATAAAGAGATTATCTATCTTTCTAAACAATACATTTTTTTTAAGTAGACTGTCCCTTTAACTTTCCCTCTGTATACCCAGTCTGGACATTGGTTTATTTTAAAGGGATAGCAAATTCAAAATTAAACTTGCATGATTTAAACAGATCAATATATATATATATATATATATATATATATATATATATATATATATATTGTGAAGCAATGTTAGCACTTCCCTTCAGGTGCTCGCTGCCAGCCCTGGTTCTCCCAGACTGTATATAGAAGCAAGAAATATCAAATATGGCAGCGCTGTGTCACCCCCAGGGGATCTAAGCTGCTCACGTCATCTGAGTTAACCTGACTTCTTTCACCTCCAAGATAAAAGACTCACAATAGTGTAGCAAGTTCCAAACAGTGTGGTAGGCACACAAACAGTTTATATTCACAAGATTTCAGTTAAAATCAGCCTTTTATTAAAAACATCACAATGGTGTCTTCAGATGCAGCTTCAGGTTTATTTAAAATACAGCTCAACGTGTTTCAGCTAAAAAAGCCTTTATCAAGAGCATAAAAGTAAAACAATTTCTGGAACAAGTTGTATAGCCTAGCAGTGTACACAAACATATTTAAAGTTTCTAGCCCTGTCTGCCTTATTCAAGCCACACCCGTCCACAGGTGTGCTGAGTCCAGCTTACATCAGGGCTATAATTCAACAAGAACTATAAAAATGGCTCTATAGGGGGCGCTTAATGATAGAATACATAAAACATACAAGATGAAACAAAGTATATACAGATAATGATACACAACAATAACTCTAGTCACAGGATATTTTGAACTCCCATATATTGTCAGTTCATCAGGGGTTAAAGCTCCTGGATTCCCATGTATTGTCAGTTCATCAGGGGTTAAATTTCCTGTAGCAATTTCAGGATCACAGTGGCTGCACTCCTCTTCACACAAATGTAGTGGAATAAAACAACAGCATCTAGCAACTATAAGAGAGGTGCCTCATGTGTGTATCAGTCACCAAATAGACAAATCAGATAGAAAATGTCAAACACACAGTACTCACATTTCCATATAGCACCCTTATGTGCTAGTAGACTCAGGCTGGCAGTATAAAGGTGTGTCAGCTCACCTCCTCCCGACAGCTGCACATAGTCCAGGGACAGCTTAAACAGACTCACAGTGATGAACCAAACAGTAGAATTAGAATTTGAATTGTGAACAGCAGTTTGTGCACACACATTTATCAGTTTGTGCACACACTTATAGGCACTTACTCATATAAAGTGAGCAATATGCTCACACACGTTTAGAGATCCACCTCCATAGAGTTTTCACTGTCAATAGATATATTAGGTAAGACACATATAGTATTAGAATTAGAATTGTGAATAGCAGTTTGTGCACACATATAGCAGTTTGTGCACACACTTATAGGCATTGTTGTACATTATTCATTTGAAGTCCACACATTATTAATTTTTATTATTAGTTTTTTAGGTTGTGGATTATTTCTGGCAGCTTCTGACAGCTTCAACTGAATTTTTAAATTGTATTATTCAACAAAGCTGTTACATTGTATTATTTTGTCTATACACTGTATACATTAACTTTCTTAATGTCAGCATGAATGTGTCATCTACATTTGATTATCATATGTGATGTGTCTGTTATTTATTTTATTCTGTTTCATCATGTGTTTTTCATCGCTATTCCAATAGAATATATGTACATATGATTTTATCTGTGAAATAGCTTTGTATACAAGAATTAATCAGTTGGGATTGATTGATTGTATTATATAATGTAGACATATTTTAGATCTAACACTGTTTTGAAACGGACTGTTTGACACAACAGCTAAAGACTCTTTGTGATTAGATGACATGTTTATTACACCTGTGCTCTCAGAATCTGATTGGATAGGATAGCATTTAAAAAAGTGCATCAGTATAGGGTTTGTTATGCCTGAGGAAACAGCGTAACTGTTGAAAAAAGCATTGCATATCTGAGGGTAAAGACTGTGTATACCCACCAGCTTTTAAAACTGTATTGTTTAAATTTTATATGGTTTTAATAAATCAGTTTTTAAACTACAACAGTGTTTACAAGCCCTAATTGCCAGGTGCACATATGTGTTGGGCCTACTGTTTGGTTCATCACTGTGAGTTTGTTTGAGCTGTCCCTGGACTACGTGCAGCTGTCGGGAGGAGGTGAGCTGACACCTTTATACTGCCAGCCTGCGTCTACTAGCACATAAGGGTGCTCTATGGAAATGTTAGTACCCTGTGTTTGACATTTTCTATCTAATTTGTCTATTTGGTGACTGACACACATGAGGCACCGCTCTTATATTTGCTAGATGCTGTTGTTTTACATCAGGGCTACAATCAATGACTACCCCATTATGTCAGGAAGTGTCAAAATATACCAATGAGGTATAATTGAATATGTCAGTAAGTGTGAATAAATTTACCTGTTTACATTTCATGACAGAAAAGGCTTCCAATCTTAATGTCACAGACAAAAGATAAATGTCTATAAATTCAGTATATCTCATTTAATATAGTATCTCAAGAGTTAATATTAAATACATACATTTATAATATGAGCAATATCAATGGCTTCTATCCGTTATGTATGGAGTATTTCAATCCTAAATAGCTTTTTTATGAATAAAAATATGCCATTTTACAAATTTTGACAACAATAACAAGTTATTGGGGAATCGTAGTATCACATTATATTCTTGGTACATCCGGGATTTCACTAATCTTCTATTAACATTTTAACATCAGATCGGAACTCATGACAATATATTCAATAGAAAGTCAGCGACCAATCAACAATGTACTAACAAGGTC
Organism: Bombina bombina; assembly: GCF_027579735.1. NCBI lineage: Eukaryota > Metazoa > Chordata > Amphibia > Anura > Bombinatoridae > Bombina > Bombina bombina. Next base: position 1,312,511,285 of record NC_069500.1, read on the forward strand.
ACTTGTCTATTTATCGACCAATCAAAAAGTTCTATAGGTTAAGTTCTCAAACTAGTCATCTGTAACGACATCGTCCAGACCAGGTCCGCTTAACCTTCTGTTCACGTGGCAGGCTAGTCATCAAGAATTGACCGATCCTGAGTTTTCAAGGTGTAGGCTTAAAAATCCTTGAATATATCGCTATTTCACCGTACAGGAAACCACATAAAGGATTTCAATGCCCACTACTTAAATATATAAAGGCAAAAGAGAAAAGAAAACAAATTAGAGTTTCATATAACATCAATGGAAAAAACTAATCTTACAGGTCTAAATAGCGGTTTCAGACATACTAGTTTTGGGCTTACAAAAAACAAACGTTCTACACACAACTGATTATTTATATAAACAAGAAGAATACTCATGACCTTATGATAAAGATGTCAAGTATATTGATATTAAACTATAGCAGGTAACAGTATCTACTGTTTTTATTGGACAAATATTATTTATCCAAATATGTATTATCTTAAAGGGCCAGTCTATTCATTGTCTTTTATAGAAACATTTATAAAATAGCTGCCACTTTTGTGTCCTTGTTTAGCCCCCATTCTCCATATGTTTTCATGCTAAATATCCACCACATTTCTCTTTTCAGCAATAGTGATTCTATACTCCCTCCTCTCCATGACTGTTTTACCTTCTCATTTCCTACCCATTTAATATTAGCTTTAAATTTATTGCATAGATTACAATGGATGGGTACTCGATGGTCTGGTTTTTTTTTTCTCGAACTTGTTAAAGAGTTACAAGATCCTAGTTTTAAGGAATCTAGATGTTTGACCTAAATATTGTACCCCACAGTCACAGGTCAGCAGATAAATCCCATTAGTGGTCTTGCAGCTAATACAGTTTTTGATATTATACTGCTTACCTGTGACCGTGGATACAAAAGATTTAATTGAATATTTCTTGTAATTGCAAGCCTTGCATTTTCCACTTGTGTGGAAAGAGCTATAGGAGGATATAGGAAAGCGCTCCAAAAGTATTGTTTTATATATAAAACAATACTGTGGATAATATCCAAAATACAAACTATGTTGCAAAATAGAATACTAATTGTAATAAAGTGTTAAATTTTCATGTGAAAGCTAGCTATAGGTGATTTCAATACTGGATATAGATTGAGGGCTATAGGCCTATATTATACAAACTGGGCAAATATAAAGAATCTAAAAACAACTAATTAAAAACAAATAACATTATTCCATATCATAACAAGTATATAATCATATAATTGGTAATAATGAAAGATGCCGGCATCCATAAGTAAAAAGTAAAAACGTATAAAAATAAACTATGTTCACAAAAAATCTGTCTAGTGACTCCAGTCTCCACCCCCACTCGCACGTGCGGTAAAGAGCCCTATATGCCTGCACAGTGATTTCAATGTATTCACTGTGCAGGTGTAGCCCCTCCCCAGCCTCATGCCTATAGAGGCATAATGGCACAGGCTGAACTGTGCGAGTCGTTTCAGCCTGTGCTCTGTCTCCTCCCCAAGCCTCTTGATCCTTTCAGTGATACGCTCCCTGCTGCACACGTGTCACGTGATGGCCCCCACAAAGCTCCTCCCGGCTCAACGGTGCAAAAAGCTTTGTGGAGATAGCCGTTGAGCTGAGAGGAGCATTTTGCAGAGAGCTCTGTGAAAAAATTGTTTATAACGTCTTAAACTACTTTATTTGCCTGCTTTATTCGAAATCGAATATATCAGAGAGAGACAACATCAACAGTCTCAATATTTGCTGCTGCAGACTGCAGTGTGCAAATTGCATTATTAGCAATATAGTTTAGAACTTTAGATTAGTACTAGTAGTATTCTATTATCTTATCTATAGAAGATAGTATATTATATTAGTTCAGTTGTTTGACAGTTTTTGGGCAGATATTTTAATTATTTTTGCTGCAGGCCTGCAGCTTTTTATATAGAGTAACTTGAGTTGAGTCTTGAACTTGAACTACTAGTGTTTAAAAAAAAAATCATTTTATTTGTATAATAACATTCGTTGTGTGGAGAGACGCTTTGCACTGTTTGGAGGAGGATCCGAATCAGGACTACACGCCCACATAGACTAACCAATAGTGGGGAGTCCGTTCACGGAAGAAGACACCGGATTGGTCTAAAACCTAATACACCCACATACAGCCGGGGCATTGACGCCACACACAAGGACAGTGGAGCGGAAGGGACCGGGAACTGAACTGGTGATACTATACACTGCTTGTTTTATTTTTTAACATTGTGAGTGCGATTCTTGTGTTTATGTGTGTTATTTTACTTGAGGAAATAAATTTGTACTTTCTGTCTGCACTTAGATGCGTTTGGGCGCTCTTTTTTCTTTTTTTTTTTACTAAAGTGAGATACTCAACAGATGGAAATATACTCCCACCGGACCATCTTACTACCAGAAAGAAATACCTTCAGCTGAACACCACAAACAAGGTACACTTAAACTAAAAAAAAAACAACAAAAAACACAGACTCAACCCATGCACAAATTGGTTTTGAATTTAATCATCCATTTAGCAATGCTCAGATTTCATTTCTAAACACAAGAAAAACTAATTGATGAAGTATATTTTACTAAAATACATTGGTTTTAAAACCCCTGCATGCTTTTTTATCTGTTATCTACAATGCAGCCTGAAGTGCAAAATCTCACACATTCACTCTGGCCTGAATACTATAGAGCAGGAGAATTTAACCAGCCCCCACTGCTAACATTCCTACAAATACTAGAAGCTATTTTAACCCCTTCACTGCAGAGGGAATGACCACCTATACGCCCTCACATCTGCACTCCTTAAGACCCCAAAAAGCGGTCGCTGCACTCAGTCCCTCACTAGTGGCTACCCTAAAATCACTCAGCATTTTCAAAGGGACTGACAGGGGCTGTCGTGGAGAAAAATCAAAATTTAAAGTTCTATATCCTGACACTATCACAGCTACCCCACCACCCTGTACACCCACAAGCCCAATTGAAGTGATCCAACTTAAAAGCCACAAAAACCGCACTATCAAATCAAGAAAATCTCTTTGTGTGATCCCTATTAGAAGACACGCTGTCTCCAAAGTACAGAGCAAAAACTCTGAATCCCGAGACTGTCCTATCAGAGCAATCCTATGCAATGCCAGATCAATAAAGACCAAAACAGCTATTATTTCCGACCTTATTGAAACATGCGAATTAGCATGCATCACAGAATCATGGTTAGATGAAAATGCAGGGCTTATTCTAGAGGCAGCTATTCCAGACAATTACAGTGTTCCACCACCCGAGACAAGATCGCAAGGGAGGCGGAGTTATGATCTGTGCAAAATCATCCTTAAATCCCAGACCAATATCAGTCCACAAAACCCAATCTTTTGAATGTGTAGCTGTCAGCCTCTCAATAGAGAGAGGATTCCGAATATTGCTAATATACAGACCCCCAGGAGATGGGAAGAGATTTCTTCAGGAACTCCCAGACCTTTTGGCTGGCTTAATCCTTGAACACCCCAGATGGCTTATATTAGGAGACTTCAACACTTGGATCGACAACTCCCTATCCCTGCTTGGACAGGATCTCCTCAGCTTGATGAGTACACTCGGCTTTACACAAATCGTCACCACTCCCACCCACAGAAAAGGTCATACACTTGATCTAGTGTTTAAGTCTGGACTAGAAGTGTCACCAGTAACTGTAAACCCAGTTACCTGGTCAGACCACCACTCCATTCACTTCTACATTGTATCACAATCAACCAGACACCAGCCTCAGAACCTGGTCAAACACCGCTCATTAAAAGGGGTGACACCACTGGATGTAGCATCACATATGGATCTAAGTGAACTAATAGGCACCTGGGAAGACGCCAGATCCTTAGTCCGACTCTACAACAAAACCATTAGAGACACCCTAGAAAGCATTGCACCATCTCGCATACGCACTGTCCAAACCCACAACAATGCACCGTGGTTTGATAGCTCCATCAGAGAAATGAAAAAAACAGGACGTAAGCTCGAGAGAAAGTGGCGCAGAACACATAATCCAGAGGATAAAGCCGCTCTTACCAAACATCTAAATAAATATCAATCCAAGATAAGTCAGAAAAAATCTTCATTTTTATCACGCGAAATTGCACTCTCCCACAATAGACCCAGGCAACTGTTTCACACAGTAGAAAGGCTCTGCAAACCAGCATGCATGCTTAGCCCTACCAACTTTTCTCAGGATAAATGTGAAGCATTTGCGAACTTCTTCAGAGACAAGATTTCCTCAATCCGAACCGCTATCACAGCAGGCCAAACAGTTACACAACAGAACCACTACAATGGAATGTCAGATTGCCCCAGTTTATGGGCCACTTTTACAAATGTGGATATAAAAGGAGTTAAAAACACCATACAAAAGTTGCACCCTACTTCGTGTGACTTAGACCCTGCTCCAACTCAGCTCATATCTGGATGCATTGAAACACTCGCCCCAGTCCTCACAAAAATAGTGCAGTGTTCACTAAAAACAGGAGACTTCCCAGATCCTCTAAAAGAAGCTGTGGTAAAACCACTCCTAAAGAAACCTTTATTAGACCCAGACTGCATGACTAATTACAGACCAGTATCCAACCTCCCATTTCTGGGGAAAGTAATTGAAAAAGTAGTGGCAACTCAACTGGAAGCCCATCTATCACGCCTAAACATATTCGATCCTTTCCAGTCAGGCTTCAGATGCCGCCACAGCACTGAAACAGCGCTAGTCCGAGTGCTAAATGATCTCCTCATGGCAAGAGACGAAGGTGATTATTCCATTCTAATCCTCCTGTATCTCTCAGCTGCATTTGACACCATTGACCATAGGATTCTAATAGAGCGCTTGCAGCACATCTGTGGTCTAGGAGGCACAGTCCTTAACTGGTTTAAATCTTTCCTCAGTGGTAGATCACAGAGAGTAATATCAGGATCAAGCTCATCAGCACCAACAGAACTGGCCTCAGAGTTCCACAAGGATCTATCCTGTCTCCCATGCTATTCGCAATTTACTTACTACCACTGAGGGGCATCATTAACCGACATGGCCTAAGGTATCATTGTTACACTGATGACACACAACTATACTTCTCCTTTGCTCCAGATACTACAGACCCAGCATGCCGCATAAACAATTGCTTAACAGACCTCATAGAATGGATGAATGCTAGCTGTCTCAAAGTGAACCCGGACAAAACAGAGTTACTCTTGGTGAGGGGACCCCGGGCATCAAAAATATTACACGATCACCCAACTGGCCTGGAGCTTGGAGGCTCTAAACTTGTTAGTTCAGCAAAGGTACGAAACCTCGGAGTGCTGATTGACGCTGGACTATCTTTTAAACAGCAGATTTCCTCCGTAATAAAATCTGCCTACTTTCATCTGAAAAACATAGCCAGGATACAACACTTAATTCCACCGGATGATATGCCAACTTTAATCCATGCATATGTATCCTCTAGGCTAGATTACTGCAATGCACTTTACTTGGGCCTCCCAAAAAAATAACTCCATCGCCTTCAGACAGTACAAAACACAGCAGCCAGACTATTGACCAATCAAACTCGCTCCTGCCACATAACACCTGTTCTCCACTCCCTGCATTGGCTTCCAATTAAATGGCGAACATATTTTAAAATTGGCCTGCTGACCTTCAAAGCCTTAAACAACCAAGGCCCACAGTACCTGAAAGAGCTCCTGATACCCTACATCCCATCCCGTTCACTTAGGTCAGCCAACACATCCCTCCTCTCAGTGCCAAGAATAAGGACAAACTCAGGCTCCAGAGCATTTGGCCATGCTGCCCCTACTTTCTGGAACTCTTTACCGTGCACAATCAGAGAGGCACCGTCCTTACAGACTTTTAAAAAAAAGCTAAATGAAGGGAAGAAGAGGGCGACCCCTAGTGCAGATCAATCAGAGTGATAGTGGGCATCAGCTTTTCACGATAACAGGATACTCACAAGTTAGGTTGCACACTGTAGTGCAAATGAAGCATACTAGGTATATTACAGTGACCTAGTGCACATATAGACCCAGGTGATGTTCTGCTGCAACTGTAGATGCACTCCAGGTAGGGCAATAAAAAATGAAAGGAGACTCCAGTATATAAAAAACACTGTATTTAATAAAAATGTTAAAAACAATACACAGATATAAAGTAAACCTGTGATCAGTAAAAATGCTACGCGTTTCTAAGCGCTAACCATGCTTTTTCCTCAGGCAAGACCCACCTCTTCCATCAGGCATTCAGTCCACTTATCTGACCTTCAGAAACTCCTAACTTTTATGTCTTATGTTGGTATATTTGAAAAGTGCTTTGAGTCTCACAGGGAGAAAAGCGCTATATAAATCGCAAATTATTATTATTATTATTCCTATTTAAAATTAAATACTTACCTACAGTATAAAATAAACCCTAAGATAGCTACAATATAACTAATAGTTACATTGTATCTATCTTAGGGTTTATTTTTATTTTACAGGCAACTTTGTATTTATTTTAACTAGGTAGAATAGTTATTAAATAGTTATTAACTATTTAATAGCTACCTAGTTAAAATAAAGACAAATTTACCTTTAAAATAAAACCTAACCTAAGTTCCAATTACACCTAACACTACACTAAAATTAAATTAATTCCCTAAATTAACTACAATTAAATACAATTTTCTAAATTACACCTAATCTAACCCCCCTAATAAAATTAAAAAAAAAAAAAATAATAAAAAGCCCTACCCTATACTAAATTACAAATAACCCTTAAAAGGGCTATTTACCCCCCCAACATTAAAACCCACCACCCACACAACCAACCCTACTCTAAAACCCACCCAATCCCCCCTTAATAAAACCTAACACTATCCCCTTGAAGATCACCCTACCTTGAGAAGTCTTCATCCAACTGGGCCGAAGTCCTCAATGAAGCCGGGCGAAGTGGTCCTCCAGATGGGCAGAAATCTTCTTCCAAGCCTGGAAGAAGAGGTCCTCCAGACGGGCAGAAGTTCATCCAGACGGCATCTTCTATCTTCATCCATGCGGAGCGGGTCCATCTTCAAGACATCCGACGCGGAGCATCCTCTTCTTTCTTCATCCAACGACTGAATGAAGGTTCCTTTAAATGACGTCATCCAAGATGGCATCCCTTCAATTCCGATTGGCTGATAGAATTCTATCAGCCAATCGGAATTAAGGTAGAAAAAATCCTATTGGCTGATGCAATCAGCCAATAGGATTGAACTTCAATCCTATTGGCTGATTGGAACAGCCAATAGGATTGAGGTCGCATTTTTTTCTACCTTAATTCCGATTGGCTTATAGAATTCTATCAGCCAATCGGAATTGAAGGGACGCCATTTTGGATGAAGTCATATAAAGGAACCTTCATTCAGTCGTCGGATGCAGAAAGAAGAGGATGCTCCTTGTCGGATGTCTTGAAGATGGACCCGCTACTCGCCGGATGGATGAAGATAGAAGATGCCGTCTGGATGAAGACTTTTGCCCATCTGGAGGACCTCTTCTTCCCGGCTAGGATGAAGACTTCTGCCCGTCTGGAGGACCACTTCGCCCGGCTTCGTTGAGGACTTCGGTCTGGTTGGGTGAAGACTTCTAAATGTAGGGTGATCTTCAAGGGGTTAGTGTTAGGTTTTATTAAGGGGGGATTGGGTGGGTTTTAGAGTAGGGTTGGTTGTGTGGGTGGTGGGTTTTAATGTTGGGGGGGTATTGTACTTTTTTTTTACAGGTAAAAGAGCTAATTACTTTGGGGCAATGCCCGGCAAAAGGCCCTTTTAAGGGCTATTTGTAATTTAGTATAGGGTAGGGCTTTTTATTATTTTGGGGGCTTTTTATTTTATTAGGGGGATTAGATTAGGTGTAATTAGTTTAAAAAAACTTGTTATTATTTTCTGTAATTTAGTGGGGGGGGGGTTTCCGTACTTTAGATACTTGTATTTAAGTGTAGTTAATTTAGGGAATTAATTTAATTATAGTGTAGTGTTAGGTGTAATTGTAAATTAAGTTAGGTTTTATTTTACAGGTAAATTTGTCTTTATTTTAACTAGGTGGTTATTAAATAGTTATAACTATTTAATAACTATTCTACCTAGTCAAAATAAATACAAAGCTGCCTGTAAAATAAAAATAAATCCTAAGATAGCTACAATGTAACTATAATATATATAATATATAATTATATTGTAGCTAGCTTAGGGTTTATTTTATAGGTAAGTATTTAGTTTTAAATAGGAATAATTTAGTTAATGATAGTAATATTTATTTAGATTTATTTAAATTATTTTTAAGTTAGGGGGGGTTAGGGTTAGACTTAGGTTTAGGGGTTAAGAACTTTAATATAGTGGCGGCGATGTTAGGGGGGGCAGATAAGGGGTTAATAAGTGTAGGTAGGTGGCGGTGACATTGGGGGCGGCAGAGTAGGGGGGGTTAATAAATATAATGTAGGTGTCGGCGATGTTGGGGGCAGTAGATTAGGGATTCATAAGTATAATGTAGGTGGCGGCAGTGTCCGGAGCGGAAGATTAGGGGTTAATAATATAATGTAGGTGTCGGCGATGTCGGGGGCGGCAGATTAAGGGTTAATAAGTGTAAGATTAGGGGTGTTTAGACTCGGGGTTCATGTTAGGGTGTTAGGTGTAGACTTAAATTTTATTTCCCCATAGGAATCAATGGGGCTGCGTTAGGAGCTTTACACTGCTTTTTTGCAGGTGTTAGGTTTTTTTTCAGCCGTCTCTGCCCTATTGAATCCTATGGGGAAATCGTGCACGAGCACGTTTAGCCAGCTCACCGCTAACGTAAGCAGCGCTGGTATTGAGGTGAGATGTGGAGCTACATTTTGCTCTCCGCTCACTTTTCTGCGGCTAACGCTGGGTTTGTAAAAACCCGTAATACCAGCGCTGTCTGTAGGTGAGCGGTGAGCATAAACTGCTCATTAGCACCGCACACCATTACAGACAAAACTCGTAATCTAGGCGTTAGTGACCCCTAGAGAAAAATTGTATCTCAGACTCAAAAATCCATATAAATAATTATGTATGGATATGTTAAAAATGAATAATATAATCTAGTGATGTTATTGAAAAAGTGATAATATTGAAAAAAACATTTTTTTTAACATTTTTTTAAAATGTATATCTTACTAGAAAAAAACATTATTTTATAATTAAATGTTATCTAATGTTTAACAATAAACTAAATTGTGTATTTATAAGTTTTTTTTTTTACAAAAAATAAATTGTGTATCAAACTCTGTGTTCTCATATTTGTGTTTATAATAAAGAATTTAAATCAAACGTGCTATTTAAACCATTTGGATGTGTGGTATTAAATCTAAAATTTAATTCTGCTTCTCTTTTTAGTAATATTTTTTCCATATTTCCTCCTCTTATATTTGTATGTATTTTTAAAATGCCCCTAAAATGGAAGCATTTTAAGTGCCCATTGTGTATTTCAGTAAAGTGTTTGTAAAGTACTGTCTTTGTTGATTTATGTTCAATATGCCAAATGTGTTCTCTAATCCTGTCATGTAGACAGTGACTGGTTTGTCCTAAGTATATCAAATTGCATGAACATTTTATCATGTATATCATATTATGATTAGAGCATCTTAATATTCCTCTAATTTTGAGGCTTTCTTTACCATTACTTGAAAAAACCTCCTTAATTTTATTACTTTGTTTACATGATTTACATGACAAACAAGGAAAAAAGCCTTTTATGGTATCTTTATGTAAGTCAAGTTCCTTTGAATCTGTATATACATTTTTGAATTCACTTGGGGACCTCATCTCTTTCAAGAATGTGCCAGTGTCTATTGATTCCCTATTTATAAGTTTGAAATCTTTACTATAAGTTGTTACAAAAAACTTATTTTCCCCACCTTTCTCTTCCTTAGTTCTGTTAATCAGTAATTCTTCCCTTCCTATCTGTGCAATAGTACATCTATCCTTCTCTACCTCTACTCTTTATTAGTGATGTTGCGAACCTAAAATTTTTGGTTCGCGAACGGCGGACTCAAACTTCCGCAACTGTTCGCGAACCGGCGAACCGGGCAAACCGCCATTGACTTCAATAGGCAGGTGAACTTTAAAACCAACAGGGACTCTTTCTGGCCACAATAGTGATGGAAAAGTTGTTTCAAGGGGACTAACACATGGACTGTGGCATGCCGGAGGGGGATCCATGGCAAAACTCCCACGGAAAATTACATAGTTGATGCAGAGTCTGGTTTTAATCCATAAAGGGCATAAATCACCTAACATTCCTAAATTGTTTGGAATAACGTGCTTTAAAACAGATATGAGTGGTGGCACTAGTTGGCAAGTGGGCCTGGCACACACGCTGGCAGGCAGGCAGGCAACTGTAATTAGATTACTCTAGCAGACTGATGTTTCACAGTCAAAAAAGTTTTTTTTTTAAATATTTACACTACTGTTATAACAAATATGATTGGTGGCACTAGTTGGCAAGTGGGTCTTGCACACACGCTGGCAGGCAGGCAACTGCAATTAGATTACTAGCTGACTGATGTTTCACAGTAAAACATTTTTTTTAAAATATTTACAATACTGTTATAACAAATATGATTGGTGGCACTAGTTGGCAAGTGGGCCTGGCACACACGCTGGCAGACAGGCAACTGCAATTCAATTGCACTAGCAGACTGATGTTTCACAGTCAAAAAAGTTTTTATTTTAAATATTTACACTACTGCTACAACAAATATGAGTGGTGCCACTAACTTGGCAAGTGGGCCATGCACACACGCTGGCAGGCAGGCAACTACAATTAGATTACACTAACAGACTGATGTTTCACAGTCAAAAAAGTTTTTATTTAAAATATTTACACTACTGTTATAACAAATATGATTGGTGGCACTAGTTGGAAAGTGGGCTTTTTGGGGGGCTGTCCTTACAGCAGAGATTAGATGAGTCCTTCAGGACTGTAGTGGACACTGAATACACTAGCCTAGCTATCTATTTCCCTATAAAATCAACAGCAGCAGCACTAAACCTCCTCTCACTAAGAATGCAGGATCATAATGATTCTAAAATCGCTGCTGCCCAGTAGCTGGGAGGGTGTGGGAGGGGATGTCTGCTGCTGATTGGCTGAAATGTGTCATCAGACTGTGAGACACAGGGTCAAAGTTTCCTCAATGATGACGAATAGGGGGCGGATTGAACATTGCATATGTTCGACCGCCACGGCGAACGCGAACAAGCTAAGATCACCGGGAACTGTTCTCTGGCGAACAGTTCGCAACATCACTACTCGTTATACCCTTTTTCTATGAATCTATCCCTGATGAATTCTGACTGTTGTCTACAGTCTTCTAGATTGCTACAGTTATGGCATATTCTTTGGAATTGGCTCTTAGGTATTGACTTAAGTCAATTGGAGTGATGACATCTGTTCTTATCAATGTATGTGTTTGCATCACATTCTTTAAAATGAGTTTTAGTACTAATAATATTATCTTTACTGCTGATGTTAAGATCAAAAAGACTTTTTCTGTCCTATTAATATTGGGTGTAAGTATCAAAAACAGCTCATTTGAATTTATAAACATAATGAATTCATCAATTTTTCTTATATCCCCATCCCAAATGCATATAACATCATCTATATAGCTGTGCCAGAGCACCAAGTTTGCACCAAATGGGTTTATTATTCCAAATAAAGTGGGATTCAAAAAAATCCATAAAAATGTTCTCATAACTTGGTGCAAACTTGGTGCCCATGCCAGTCCCGCAAACCTGCAAATAATAATTCCCATTAAAACAAAAAAAGTTGTGGGTCAGAATGAAGTTTATGGCATCTAACAAGAAATTTAATATAGAAGGACTTAACTCGGGGTCCCCGAGTTTAAGTAGTGGGCATTGAAATCCTTTATGTGGTTTCCTGTACGGGACTTTGAGATGGTGAAATTGCGATATATTCAAGGATTTTTAAGTCTACACCTTGAAAACTCAGCATTGGCCAATTCCTGATGATGAGTCTGCCACGTGAACAGAAGGTTAAGCGGACCTGGTCAGAACGATGTCATTACAGATGACTTGTTTGAGAACTTAACCTATAGAACTTTTTGATTGGTCGATAAATAGACATGTGACCATGTTAGTACATTGTTGATTGGTCGCTGACTTTCTATTGAATATATTGTCATGAGTTTCAATCTGATGTTAAAATGTCAATAGAAGATTAGTGAAATTCTGAATGTACCGGGAATATAATGTGATACTACGATTCCTCAATAAGTTAATATTGTTGTCAAAGTTTGTAAAATGTCGTATTTTTATTTATAAAAAGCTATTTAGGATTGAACTACTCCATACACAACGGATAGAAGCCATTGATATTGCTCATGTTAAAATAGTTGTATTTAACGTTAACTCTTGAGATACTATATTAAATGAGATATACTGAATTTATAGATATTTATCTTATGTCTGTGACATTTAGATTGGAAGCCTTTTCTGTCATAAAATGTGAACAGGTAAATTTATTCACACTTACTGACATATTCAATTATACCTCATTGGTCTATGTTGACACTTCCTGACAGAATGGGATAGTCATTGATTATAGCCCTGATGTAAGCTGGACTCAGCACACCTGTGGACGGGTGTGGCCTGAAGAAGGCAGGTGGGGCTAGAGACTATAAATATGTTTGTGTACACTGCTAGGCTATACAACTTGTTCCAGAAATTGTTTTACTTTTATGCTCTTGATAAAGGCTTTTTTAGCCAAAACGTTAAAAAAATACAGCGTTGAGCTGTATTTTAAATAAACCTGAAGCTGCATCTCAAGACACCATTGTGATGTTTTTAATAAAAGGCTGATTTAATCTGTTTGTGCGTCTACCACACTGTTTGAAACTTGCTACACTATTGTGAGCCTTTTATCCTGGAGGTGAAAGAAGTCAGGTTAACTCAGAGGACGTGAGCAGCTTGGATCCCCTGGGGTGACACAGCACCGCCATATTCAATATTTTTTTAATGATTCAAATAGAGCATTTTATTTTAAGACACATTTTTTAAAGTCACTTCTATTTTCAAATGTTCTTAGTTCTCTTGGTTTCCCTTTTTGAAAAAGAATATGCACATATCCTACACTAGTGGGAGTTAGTTGCTGATTGGTGCCTGTACACATTTGTCTCTTGTAATTGGCTAACTACATGTGTTCAGCTAGCTGCCAGTAGTTCAATGTTGTTCCTTCAGCAATGGATAACAAGAGAATGAACCAAATTTGATAATAGAAGTAAATTGAAAAGTTGTTTGAAATTGTATGTCCTAAACGAATCATTAAAGAAAATTTTATGGTATCCTGCCCCTTTAAATAACTTAGGAACTCTGGCCTGCTCTAAACTTGCCTTGTTATTATAGAGGGTCTTTGAATATTATAGTTATTGACTCATTTTATATAATCTCATGGAATATAGTTTAATGTAATGATGGATATATTTCATAACTCTGGTTTACTGATCTGCAACTAGGATTTAGCTTGTCAAAACCAGAACCATTACAGTGAGGTTCCACTGGACCTAAAGAATGTTACTGGTGAGTCTGACAATATTCTGCAGAAGTTTCCATTGAGAGCCAACCAAGTTCAAAAGCAAAATATTGACAATGTGATTATTCAAGGTTAGAAAGACAAACATATTTTGTTTTATGTTTTCCAAAGAAAGAACGATTATTTCTTTTTTTTATTTATTTGATTTTAAAATATAAATGTCTCATAGTCTCAATATCTCTAATTTAGAAAGTTATTTTATTGTTACAGTCTTGATAGTAGGGTTCCTTGTAGACGTCAAACTAAAGAGGGATAGGGATAGATCCATAAATAGCATTATTCTATTATAACATAGAAATTCTTCCACACTAAAAGGACGTTACACACTGGTTCATAAGCTGTAGCTCCATGATAAGTGCCCAATTTGAGACACCAAATTGATACTGAAACCTTCTGTTAAAATAATTGATCGTTCACAAAAAAGTTAAAGAGACAATATAAGTATAACATCACTCAGGGTCTTAACCAGAAAGCAGCAGAGAGAAACATTTGCTTGTAACAATCAATATATACAGCTGTTACTACTTAATCTCTGCTACACTACTTGCCTCTTGTCAGACACACCCCATCTAGAGATGTGCCTTACAGTCTCTGACACGCGTTTCTCCACCTCTTTTTCAAAATCTTACATACAGCCAACCAGAAACAGTATTGCACATGATGTCTTCCTAATGTGAGATTACCCAATACTGTAAATAAGAGGATGCAATGCTGAAACCCTATTAAGGACCCACCTTGTCTGTTGTAATGAGAAAATAGGAACTAAAGAAGTGCTTCATCAGAAAAAATACATATCAGCCTCTTCATCTTCTAAGTCATGGGAATAAATGAACAAAAATCCACAATCAAATGGTACTTCAAAAGGGGTGTCTGATTTCAAAACACAAAATGTGAATGTATATATCATATATGTTGGGGGGGGGGAAGAAAAAAGATTATTTTTATATAGAGATGTAAATTTTTACTTTTTCATTTCCTAATCACTTTTATTAAATGACCCAAAAATAGAAAAAAAAAAAAAATTCCACTGCAGTCATGACTGGCATCTCCCCACTACCACAAGACACTGCCTTGACCACAGTCAGTCTAATTATAGTCAATGGCCTAGAATAATTAAAACACAACTTAAACTTATTGCAACTTAAACATTGCAGAATTCATAAACATTTGTACCTATCCCTTGTTACAGCTGAAAATTGCAAGTCACTCATCATTATAATGAATTAAGCAGCATTTAACTTATAACCATGCCCTTGTCAGTGCACAGAACAAGTTCCACTGTATGATATTACGGGGTATGTACCAAGGTCTTAATTTTAAGCAAATGTAAAAAAAATTATCCTAGTATAATATTAAAAGAGAAGGGCTTCATTTATTAAGCTGCAAATTAAGCTTTGGAGCCCCAATATTTTAGTGTTGTGAGAATTAAGTACCTGCGGCCTTAACGGACAGTGCCATACCCTGGTCGTTATGTCCTAGGCCTCTCTCTTCCGCGACCTCGCTAAAAGTAGCGAGATCCTGCTATTTCTGCATGCCCCATGAGTGTGGCAGTGCAGAAATAGACGGGCAGAGTTACCTCTGTTATTATAGAAAATCTTGAAACAAAGGCCTAGATTTAGAGTTCGGCGGTAGCCGTCAAAACCAGCGTTAGAGGCTCCTAACGCTGGTTTTGGCCGCCCGCTGGTATTTGGAGTCAGTGATTAAAGGGTCTAACGCTCACTTTGCAGCCGCGACTTTTCCATACCGCAGATCCCCCTACGCCATTTGCGTAGCCTATCTTTTCAATGGGATCTTTCTAACGCCGGTATTTAGAGTCGTTTCTGCAGTGAGCGTTAGAGCTCTAACGACAAAACTCCAGCCGCCTGAAAATAGCAGGAGTTAAGAGCTTTCTGGCTAACGCCGGTTCATAAAGCTCTTAACTACTGTACCCTAAAGTACACTAACACCCATAAACTACCTATGTACCCCTAAACCGAGGTCCCCCCACATCGCCGCCACTCGATTAAAAATTTTAACCCCTAATCTGCCGACCGCCACCTACGTTATACTTATGTACCCCTAATCTGCTGCCCCTAACCCCGCCGACCCCTATATTACATTTATTAACCCCTAATCTGCCCCCCACAACATCACCGCCAGCTACTTAAAATAATTAACCCCTAATCTTCCGACCGCAAAGCGCCGCCACCTACGTTATCCCTATGTACCCCTAATCTGCTACCCCTAACACCGCCGACCCCTATATTATATTTATTATCCCCTAATCTGCCCCCCTCAACGTCGCCGACACCTGCCTACACTTATTAACCCCTAATCTGCCGAGCGGACCTGAGCGCTACTATAATAAAGTTATTAACTCCTAATCCGTCTCACTAACCCTATCATAAATAGTATTAACCCCTAATCTGCCCTCCCTAACATCGCCGACACCTACCTTCAATTATTAACCCCTAATCTTCCGATCGGAGCTCACCGCTATTCTAATAAATGTATTAACCCCTAAAGCTAAGTCTAACCCTAACACTAACACCCCCCTAACTTAAATATAATTTACATCTAACGAAATAAATTAACTCTTATTAAATAAATTAATCCTATTTAAAGCTAAATACTTACCTGTAAAATAAACCCTAATATAGCTACAATATAAATTATAATTATATTTTAGCTATTTTAGGATTAATATTTATTTTACAGGCAACTTGGTATTTATTTTAACTAGGTACAATAGCTATTAAATAGTTAAGAACTATTTAATAGTTACCTAGTTAAAATAATTACAAAATTACCTGTAAAATAAATCCTAACCTAAGATATAATTAAACCTAACACTACCCTATCAATAAAATAATTAAATAAACTACCTACAATTACCTACAATTAACCTAACACTACACTATCAATAAATAAATTAAATACAATTGCTACAAATAAATACAATTAAATAAACTAGCTAAAGTACAAAAAATAAAAAAGAACTAAGTTACAGAAAATAAAAAAATATTTACAAACATAAGAAAAATATTACAACAATTTTAAACTAATTACACCTACTCTAAGCCCCCTAATAAAATAACAAAGCCCCCCAAAATAAAAAATTCCCTACCCTATTCTAAATTTAACAAGTTACAAGCTCTTTTACCTTACCAGCCCTGAACAGGGCCCTTTGCGGGGCATGCCCCAAGAAGTTCAGCTCTTTTGCCTGTAAAAGAAAACATACAATACCCCCCCCCCAACATTACAACCCACCACCCACATACCCCTAATCTAACCCAAACCACCCTTAAATAAACCTAACACTAATCCCCTGATGATCTTCCTACCTTGTCTTCACCATACCAGGTTCACCGATCCGTCCTGGCTCCGATATCTTCATCCAACCCAAGCGGGGGCTAGACATCCACTGAAGAAGTCCAGAAGAGGCTCCAAAGTCTTCATCCTATCCGGCAAGAAGAGGACATCCGGACCGGCAAACATCTTCTCCAAGCCGCATCTTCTATCTTCTTCCATCCGGTGCGGAGCGGGTCCATCTTGAAGCAGGCGACGCGGATCCATCCTCTTCTTCCGATGTCTCCCGACGAATGACGGTTCCTTTAAGGGACGTCATCCAAGATGGCGTCCCTCGAATTCCGATCGGCTGATAGGATTCTATCAGCCAATCGGAATTAAGGTAGGAATTTTCTGATTGGCTGATGGAATCAGCCAATCAGAATCTAGTTCAATCCGATTGGCCGATCCAATCAGCCAATCAGATTGAGCTCGCATTCTATTGGCTGATCGGAACAGCCAATAGAATGCGAGCTCAATCTGATTGGCTGATTGGATCAGCCAATCGGATTGAACTTGATTCTGATTGGCTGATTCCATCAGCCAATCAGAAAATTCCTACCTTAATTCCGATTGGCTGATAGAATCCTATCAGCCAATCGGAATTCGAGGGACGCCATCTTGGATGACGTCCCTTAAAGGAACCGTCATTCGTCGGGAGACATCGGAAGAAGAGGATGGATCCGCGTCGCCTGCTTCAAGATGGACCCGCTCCGCACCGGATGGAAGAAGATAGAAGATGCGGCTTGGAGAAGATGTTTGCCGGTCCGGATGTCCTCTTCTTGCCGGATAGGATGAAGACTTTGGAGCCTCTTCTGGACTTCTTCAGTGGATGTCTAGCCCCCGCTTGGGTTGGATGAAGATATCGGAGCCAGGACGGATCGGTGAACCTGGTATGGTGAAGACAAGGTAGGAAGATCATCAGGGGATTAGTGTTAGGTTTATTTAAGGGTGGTTTGGGTTAGATTAGGGGTATGTGGGTGGTGGGTTGTAATGTTGGGGGGGGGGGTATTGTATGTTTTCTTTTACAGGCAAAAGAGCTGAACTTCTTGGGGCATGCCCCGCAAAGGGCCCTGTTCAGGGCTGGTAAGGTAAAAGAGCTTGTAACTTGTTAAATTTAGAATAGGGTAGGGAATTTTTTATTTTGGGGGGCTTTGTTATTTTATTAGGGGGCTTAGAGTAGGTGTAATTAGTTTAAAATTGTTGTAATATTTTTCTTATGTTTGTAAATATTTTTTTATTTTCTGTAACTTAGTTCTTTTTTATTTTTTGTACTTTAGCTAGTTTATTTAATTGTATTTATTTGTAGCAATTGTATTTAATTTATTTATTGATAGTGTAGTGTTAGGTTAATTGTAGGTAATTGTAGGTAGTTTATTTAATTATTTTATTGATAGGGTAGTGTTAGGTTTAATTATATCTTAGGTTAGGATTTATTTTACAGGTAATTTTGTAATTATTTTAACTAGGTAACTATTAAATAGTTCTTAACTATTTAATAGCTATTGTACCTAGTTAAAATAAATACCAAGTTGCCTGTAAAATAAATATTAATCCTAAAATAGCTAAAATATAATTATAATTTATATTGTAGCTATATTAGGGTTTATTTTACAGGTAAGTATTTAGCTTTAAATAGGATTAATTTATTTAATAAGAGTTAATTTATTTCGTTAGATGTAAATTATATTTAAGTTAGGGGGGTGTTAGTGTTAGGGTTAGACTTAGCTTTAGGGGTTAATACATTTATTAGAATAGCGGTGAGCTCCGATCGGAAGATTAGGGGTTAATAATTGAAGGTAGGTGTCGGCGATGTTAGGGAGGGCAGATTAGGGGTTAATACTATTTATGATAGGGTTAGTGAGACGGATTAGGGGTTAATAACTTTATTATAGTAGCGCTCAAGTCCGCTCGGCAGATTAGGGGTTAATAAGTGTAGGTAGGTGTCGGCGACGTTGTGGGGGGCAGATTAGGGGTTAATAAATATAACATAGGGGTCGGCGATGTTAGGGCAGCAGATTAGGGGTACATAGGGATAACGTAGGTTGCGGCGGTTTACGGAGCGGAAGATTAGGGGTTAAAACTGTAATGCAGGGGTCAGCGATAGCGGGGGCGGCAGATTAGGGGTTAATAAGTGTAAGGTTAGGGGTGTTTAGACTCGGGGTACATGTTAGAGTGTTAGGTGCAGACGTAGGAAGTGTTTCCCCATAGGAAACAATGGGGCTGCGTTAGGAGCTGAACGCTGCTTTTTTGCAGGTGTTAGGTTTTTTTTCAGCTCAAACAGTCCCATTGTTTCCTATGGGAGAATCGTGCACGAGCACGTTTTTGATGCCGGCCGCGTCCGTAAGCAACTCTGGTATCGAGAGTTGCATTTGCGGTAAAAATGCCCTACGCTCCTTTTTTGGAGCCTAACGCAGCATTTGTTTGAACTCTCGATACCAGAGTTAAATTTATGGTGCGGCCAGAAAAAAGCCCGCGGAGCGTTAACAGCCCTTTTACCGCCGAACTCTAAATCTAGGCCAAAGTATGATTTCAACATTAGTGTTGTGTTAAATTATATTGACCTTTTAAATCTGTTACAAGGCACTGTTGTATGGGCAGGTATAAATTATAAAGCTTTTTATTGGGCAGCATCAAAATTCAACTGCCCATATATCCTGTAGGCAAAGAGATGACTGCATGTAGCAAGGAAAATATTGTAAATCATTTTATTTGACATTTCTTATAAGAACACCTAACGCCTGCTCTGACAGTCTCAACAAGTTTGTCATCGGCAGCCAAAAGTGGAAAGTGTTTCCTAACAATACTGCAGATTTGTCGATATTGAGCACTAAAAGTTGTTACAAAGTGAACCCCTTTAAATCTGTTTGGATTACTAAGAGGCTTGTCCTCTAGCAGTGTATCCCTCTCAAGATTATCTACTTTATTTTTGGCTTTCATAATATGACTGCAGGCATATTTCTTCTCTTTAAGTCTGGTTTCTAGCTACTTGGCCTCTTGCACATGGTCCATTTGTCTGCTGCAGTTCCTTTTCAATCTGACAAATTTGTTTTTTAGCTACTGCATATGAGGTATTCTTGGGGTGACAACTGGAGGCATGCAGGAGGGTGTTGCCAGCGATGGGTTTACAATACACTTTGGTATGGATAGAACCATCTACATTCCCCATTAGACATAGATCTAGATAATTGATGCTGGTAGAATCTGAGGTATAAGTAAAACTTAGATTTAAATTGTTATAATTAAGCCTTTCCATAAAGGAACTAATGTCAGAATGGGTTCCAGACCAGGTCAGAAGTAGGTCATCTATATATATTTTGTAAAAGTGTATATAAGACCGAAAAGGGTTACTATCTCCGAAAATGCTGTCCGACTCCCATTTGCCTAGATACAAATTGGCATAAGAGGGGGCATACTTAGCCCCCGTAGCGGTGCCGCACTTCTGGAGATAGCAGTGCCCCTCAAAAAAGAAGAAATTATGTGTTAGCAGGAATTCCAATACACGTACGATGTACATCTGAAACTCTGTAGTGTAATCAGTGCATTTCCTAAGAAAATATTCTACTGCCTCAATACCTTTAAAGTGGGGAATGGAGGAATATAATGAAATAGCGTCCACTGAAATCCAGCTGAAATGAGCTTCCCACTTTAAGTCTGTCAAAAGTTTGAGTATGTGTTTGGAGTCCCTAGTATGTGAAGGAAGAACACTGACTAGTGGTTGCAAAATAGCATCTAGCCACTGTGAGAGTCGTTCTAGTAGCGAATCAACACCGCTAATAATAGGGTGACCCTTTACATTTGATAAGGACTTGTGGACCTTTTTAAAAGTAACATTAAGAAAAGACACAGTATTTTCATCCAGAAATCCATGTTCTACACCATCATCCAAAATGTCCACCAAAAGTCTCCTGTATTCACTTGTAGGATTTCTATCCAGAGTAGAATAATCTTGTGGATTATTCAATTGGCGTAAAGCTTTGGAGACATAGTCAACCCGATTCATGACGACAATAGTACCTTTATCTGCCGGGCGTATAACTAGATTAACATTCTGTTGTAGGGACCTAAGAGCCTTTTGTTATCTTTTGGGCAGATTATGTGTCAGTTTATACTGATTATCTTTCAAGGCTTGAAGATCTGCCTCGACTAAAAAAAACTCTGTATACATCTGGAGTAAAAAACAACGCTTTGACTATAGACGTAGTTTACCACAGTCTAAGAATCGCAGAGGAAATTGCAGACACAGAAATAGACAGTCTAAACAAGTCACTTTTTCGGACAGTGGCACAGATAGGTCCTCTGATGAAAATCTATCTGGTACTGAGGATAACACTGGTATAATCACTTATGCTAATACTATCTCTAATCTACAATCAGGTATTCCGCAAAATACATCTACCTCTGCTATTATGGCCCATGCACCACCACAATCAGGGGCCAGACCAATGGAAAAAAACAATGCTTCTAACATAGGCTCTAAATATATTCCTACTCGCATATCCACTGAGCCTATTGGTACTCATACGGTGAATTCCAGTATACAAGAACAGTCAATATTGGATCAGGTTTTTCCCTGGGTCAGTTACCACAGGGAGTGGGAGGGACACATATAATCAACCAAGTCAACCAAGAGAGGTATCAATTGAGGGGCAATCGCACACAGACGAAATACAAATGAATAATGTAATTAATCTATCATCTGTAAAATTAACTAAGGATCAAATAGATTTATTAGGCTTAGGACTGGGCTTTGCACCCACAGCCCAATTTGACCTGTTCCAAACCATGATAGACATCAATCATTTTATTCGTAATATTACCCTTAAAAAACATTACTTTGATTCACCATCATCCCATAGGGAAGTTGCAAGTGATCCCACTGTCCCTATACCTGAATTTCAGACATTTGCAGAAGTCTGCAATGTCATTTCGCTTCAGGATCTGGCATCTGAAACTGAGAACACCTCTGGTCGTGTGAACAGTGGAACCACTTTCAAAAATAAATCCAGATTCTATCCCATTCACAGTAGGGGTCCTGTTGTTGAGACCTTCCACTCCAGAGTTGAGGCAGATCTTCAAGCCTTGAAAGACAATCCGTATAAACTGGCACATAATCTGCCCAAAAGACAACAAAAGGCTCTTAGGTCCCTACAACAGAATGTTAATCTAGTTATACGCCCGGCAGATAAAGGTGGTACTATTGTCGTCATGAATTGGGTTGACTATGTCTCCGAAGCTTTATGCCAATTGAATAATCCACAAGATTATTCTACTCTGGACAGAAATCCTACAAGTGATTACAGGAGACTTTTGGTGGATATTTTGGATGATGTTGTTGAACATGGATTTCTGGATGAAAATACTGCGTCTTTTCTTAATGTTACTTTCCTAAGATCCCCATGTTCCACCTTTTTCCAAAGGTCCACAAGTCCTTATCGAATGGAAAGGGTCGCCCTATTGTTAGCTGTGTTGATTCACTACTAGAACGACTCTCACAGTGGCTAGATGCTATTTTGGAACCACTAGTCAGTGCTCTTCCTTCACATACTAGGGACTCCAAACACATACTCAAACGTTTGACAGACTTTAAGTGGGAAGCTCATTTCAGTTGGATTTCATTGGATGCTGTTTCATTATATTCCTCCATTCCCCACTCTAAAGGTATTGAGGCAGTAGAATATTTTCTTAGGAAATGCACTGATTACACTACAGAGTTTCAGATGTACATTGTGCGTGTATTGGAATTCCTGCTAACACATCATTTCTTCTTTTTTGAGGGGTACTACTATCTCCAGAAGTGCGGCACCGCTATGGGGGCTAAGAATGCCCCCTCTTATGCCAATTTGTATCTAGGTAAATGGGAGTTGGACAGCATTTTCAGAAATAGTAAGCCCTTTCGGTCTCATATACAATTTTACAAAAGATATATAGATGACCTTCTTCTGATCTAGTTTGGTCCCCATTCCGACATTGGTTCCTTTATGGAAAGGCTTAATTATAACAATTTAAATCTAAGTTTTACTTATACCTCAGATTCTACCAGCATCAATTATCTAGATCTACGTCTTATGGGGAATGTATATGGTTCTATCCATACCAAAGTGTATTGTAAACCCATCTCTGGCAACACCCTCCTGCATGCCTCCAGTTGTCACCCAAGAATACCTCATATGCAGTAGCTAAAGGACAATTTTTCAGATTGAAAAGGAACTGCAGCAGACAAATGGACTATGTGCAGGAGGCTAAGTTGCTAGAGACCAGGCTTAAATAGAGGAAATATGCCCGCAGTCATATTATGGAAGCCAAAAATAAAGTAGATAATCTTGAGAGGGATACACTGCTAGAGGACAAGCCTCTTAGTATCACAGACAGATTTAAAGGGGTTCACTTTGTAACAACTTTTAGTGCTCAATATCCACAAATCTGCAGTATTGTTAGGAAACACTTTCCACTTTTGGCTACCGATGACAAACTTGTTGAGACTGTCAGAGCAGGCGTTAGGTGTTCTTATAAGAAATGTCCAACACTTGCTTCTATCCTATCACCTACCCAACTCAAACATAAAACATGTCCTTCTAGCTCCTGGCTTAAACATTTGGGAATGTTTAGGTGCGGTCATCGCAAGGGTAAACCGTGTGATTATGCACAGGTAACCTCAGAATTCACTTCGACAGTGACTAGTAAAACATACCCCATAAAGACTTGTTTAAATTGTAAGAGTACGGATGTAATTTATCTTATCTCATGCATGAAATGTAATGTCAAATACTTTGGACTAACTTCAAGAGACATCAACTTCCGCATTAGGGAGCACTTCTCAACCATATCTAGGGGTAGATCAACTACGCCCCTAGTGCAACATTTTGCCACTAAACATGACTGAAGTCTCAATTCCTTCAGATGGGCAGCTATTGAGAAAGCTTGGGAACCTAAAAGAGGGGGTAATCTGGAGAACATTTTGGCCAAACGTGACTGTTGTAAACTCAATTTAGCATATTTTGTTTTACCAAGGTTATGCACTTGTATAGGGATAAATAGATCCTCTTTCACTCTCTCAATCCCTGCGAGGTATTAAGCGTGGTCCCCCCCCCCTTAGGGATTTTATGATCCCCCTTGTGGAGTGATATGGTTAATACATCTAAGGAAATATTCGCTGTCTTCCCAGGAGAAATTTTAAAAGTATTACCATCAGAGCCTCTTAAAGGAGTCTGATCATCTATTTGTAAAATAGTGATTTCAGGTACAGAGTTATTCCTGAAATGAAACTCCACAACATCTGGTTTCTCTTCCACCACATGACAGTTATGTCGGGGGCGAGATATACCAGATTTCTCATAATTGATAGGCCTTTTAACTTGTGACCATATTACATTATTTATGCAATCAATTATGGTGCTTAATCGCTTCAGGAGATCACTACCAATAATTAAACGATCAGTTGGCAGATCCACTATAATGACAGGGTGTCTTATGACCCTGTTCCCCAATTTAAATTTTAACAAGGCAGTACCGTAAACTTTTAGGGATTCACCCCCAACTCCTATTAGTGAACCATCAAATTCTTTATTTTTAGGTTTGTGGGGTGCTAGCTCATTTAGCTGTATGTAGTACCTGTGGCATAAAATAGTTGCCTGAGACCCATTATCAATTAATCCCATGATTGGGTTGGAGACTGAATCTTGCAGCTCAGCTAATACATAATATCTCCCTGCAGTTTCTACCATTTTACACATAAAATTTGCATTCTTGTACATCTGTGGGCTTTGCCACGTGTTACCTGAATCCGCCATGTTTTCCCGTGCAGAAGGAATTTCATACCTACTGGTCTCCTTTGACAGGGTCGGCTGGATTCTTGTGTACTGCATCTGTGGAAATAAGGTTAAGAGAACACTGCAAAGGAAGAGATTTGTTAATTTTTCCTGGATGAGGTTGCTCATCATCACAGCTAAATCGCCCGTTTCCGGTCTGTGGGGAGAGAACATGATTAGTACCATTTTTGACAGTTATCATTTTATCTTGTACAGGTAGCCCTCAGTTTACGCCGGGGTTAGGTTCTAGGAGGAATGGTTGTAAATCAAAACCATTGTAAATTGAAACCCAGTTTATAATGTAAGTCAATGGGAAGTGAAGGAGTTAGGTTCCAGGCCCCTCTCAAAATTGTCATAAGTAACACCTAATACATTATTTTTAAAGTTTTGAAATGAAGACTTTAAATGCTAAACAGCATTATAAACCTAAAAATATAGATTGTATCATCATCATCAAACTAAGTTTAATTAACAAAAACATTTGCTAAACATCACCAAATAAAATAATCACACCACAGACTGCATCATCATCAAACTAATTTTAATGAACAAAAAAGTTTTTTACTTGCATTTTTCTGCAATCAGTTCTCTGCATTGTTAGCATGTTAGATAATATTGGGTCTGTACCTATTCTATGCATTTCAATCTGCAGTGATTAATAAGCAGTTAGGCCCCCTTACCTCACGCTGCTGGACAGGAAGATAATAGGGAAGTGCCTACTAAATTTTGCTCGATAGATCTGGTCTGATCTGTGTACACAGATCAATTTAAGGCTGTTAAGTTGCATAACTTTGCTGCAAAACAAGCGGACAGCTCCACCTACTGGCTATTTTAATTAGTGCATTGCTTTCCAAAAGCTTTTCAATAGCAGTCACATGACTGAAAAAAAAGGTTGTTATTCTGAAATGGCGCAAATTGAACCGGCGTAAACCGAGGGCCACCTGTATATCTCTCCCCTCCCTTTCAGGTGATACTGCAGTATTTATGACTGTGCCTGTGGTCCACTGCTGATCACTGGATGTACCCCTAAAAAAGTATTGTTCGGTTGCTGAGCCGTAGAAGGTTGACTCATATTAGCGAATTGTTCGCTCAACCGATTTAACTGGGTAAAAAGCATATCTACCTGATTGTACATGTTACCTCTACCCTTGGGCCTATCTCTTGATGCCCCATAATAATGATTTCTGGACCATTGGGTTCCCTCAGAATCAGGGCTGCTATTTCTATTTTGGCGTGGTTGCCCCTGGGGTTCAGCTTGTTCAGTATTAGTACTTTGGGGAGCATTATATACTTGGGGCGTCTGGTTACCCTAAGAATATCTTTGCCATCTATTGTATCTACCTTTGCGTGGGTACCAATTATTTGGTGAGTATTTTCTTTGTGAGTAATTATTCACCTGATTATGCCCCCCACTTTGGTTATAGTCTCTCTGCGCCTCAGCCCGTGTAGGGGAAGGGGCAGAGTTAAACCTCTGTGGAGATGGCCTGTTTTGACTGGCCACCTCCACGTAGGTTTTCTTTTTAGACTCCAAATTGATGGGGCCAGGTGACACCCTAGTTTCTGCCACAATTTTGGGTTTTGATTCCTTTTTAACCCTCTGTTCACTGGATTGCTGAATAAAGTATACCTTTGTACTCTCTTTGATCAGCCATTCCAATGAGCAGTCCTCATCAAAATCTCTAGCTAAATTAATTTTGATGGGTGTAGGCAGTGCTTCAAAAAATAAATTTACAAATTCTGAGCAATCAGATCTGGGATTATCTTCAGCTATACTGTACGCATTTTTCCATTCAGAAAGGAACTCGATGGGACTTTGATTTGCACTACATTTTAAACCATATACCGCTATTTTTGCGACAGTTTTAGTGCGATGTTGCCCGAATTCTTTTCTGCATTGTCGATTTATTTCACTCCAGGAATGAATATTCATATCCTTTAGTGAAGTAAAGAATTTGTGATGTTTACCATCAAATACCCAGGGCAGAAGTTCAATTTTTAATTTCTCACTTGTAACATTCATTATAACTAATGCATTTTCAAAGGCCTCTAAGTGATCAATTACAGAGTTTGTTCCCTTGTTGGAGAATACAGGTACCGCACCCTTTAGGAAAGTAACTATTTTATGGGAGTCTTATACCTTATTAGACGTGCTTTGGGACTCCTTATTATAGTTTCCCTCACCCGCACCAGCTGAGTTACAGCAGTTCCCTGGATTTACATCATGAGGTGATTGTCTATTTGGGAAATCTATTTCTGACCCAATAGGGGTCATTTGTCTACACTCTTCCATATATTTCTGCACTTCGTCCCTGACGCATTCTCTAAGGGAGTTAGCATTATCTGCATTATTCTCACTGTTAACATAGGGGTTTTCATTATGGTGATATGACCTTTTTAAATCACTCAGTTCTCTCTGGCTTTGCGCAAGCTGTTTATTTAACTCTTGTATCTGGGCTAGTAAGTCTATGTTATGTTTATCTAAGGTGGTTAGGTTTTGGGCAAACTCATCCATTTTATTTTTGGCTATTTTTATATCCTCTTTGCATCTGCGTGAGGAATGAATACTACTTTCTAGCTCCTGCATTTGCAATTCTTTGTCTATGACACAAAGCGACATTTCGTCAATAACGCATATCACAAGTGGCCAAGATTTTAGTATTAGTTTTGAGAGCCTTGCATTGATTAATCATTAATAGTTCTTGGAATAATTCATTGTTTTCATTCCACATATTATTATTATCGGTAATATTTTTAGCCCTAATATCAAGCATATCCATAAAATCATTTAATTCACCCGCAATATTAAGTCTCTCTTTCATGTGGCCTATAATGTCCTTCTTCAGGACCTGACCTTGAGTAAGGGGTATTGTGATGGGACTATTTTCAACGCTATGTACAGAATTAAATGATCCACTTCTGGCTACAGACATTATTATATTGGTTGAGTATTTATTTAAATTAAAACGCTAATACAATTTTTACAAATAAAAAGAGAGAAGAAAAAAAAATTATATTTTAAAAAAAAATATATATATTAATTTTGAAATATGAAAAAATTATATTTTTATGAATTTTGAAATAGGAAAAATTAATATTTTTATGAATTTTGAAATATGAAAAATTTATATTTTTATTAATTTTTCAAAAATTAATCTTTAACAATATTTCAAAATGTCAATATCAATCTCGAAATATGAATATCAATATTTCAATCTTAAAAAAAAAACTTTTATTTTCAAAATATTAATTTCGAAATATGGATTTTTTTTTTCTCTTTTATAATAATTTCTATTTACTACAAATATATTATATCAATATAATAAATTTTAATAATATCTCATGCAAGTGCCTCCATACAATATGTCAGTATATTTATAAGAATCTTCAGTGGTGCTCTCCAAATAATATATCAGTCTATGGCAGGGTTATAATACAATACATTTAAAAATTATCCTTTAAAATATAAACCCTCAATAAATATGCATCTACTAGAAACCATAAAATTAATATAAATACATGAATTCTTTTTATTAGTTAATATCTATGAACATATTGGAATATATTTGTAATACAAGAATATGAAACAATATTATACACGTTTAAAAACTATTAAGATATGCTGTACTTCTTACAAAGCTCATAAAAGTTTACCTTTAAAACTAGCCTTACAATAGCCTTTCATTCAATTAATACAATGAGATTCTAAGTAATATACTCAGCTATTTACCCACACTTTATTCTAACACAATTCTAATTTAAAACATCAGAAATTTCACAGATAAATTACTTAGCATCAATGATATATGCCTAACAATACACAGGCTATGAAATACTAGCTTTAAAATACAATTTATTTCTTTAAGTCTGTTTACATACAGCAACAATGAATGTTTTGCTTTAAATGTTTGCATACAAAAGGCAAGCTAAGAGCTATTCCAGACTATAAAATACAGTTTAAAACACAAATTTCTCTCTCCAATCTACCAATAATCTTTTAATACTTTACCAGGATGAACACCAATTGATATCCAATATCTTTCAGCAGGTTTAATCTCACCTCAGAAATACCAATAAGTATATTTTGCAATCAATGAGAAAAGGTAGAATAGCTTTGCCAGAGTAAATGGTATCTCACACTCAGCAACAAGTTACAAGTCAGCTTAGCAGAATCTCCTTTTTCTATCTTACATTAGCTTATATGAGTTTCCATCATGGGTGAGGATATGGGACGCCCTTTCTGGAAACCTGCTTTGTTATTGGCCCTTACGCTTGTCCCTTTTGATTGGTTCACCTTTTGAATGTGTGTTGTCAAGGAAATGCATCCTTGCAACAACCAATCATCTCTTGGTTGCAATTCTCGCATCATAACACCGGGGACAGCGTGACAAAACAACACAGCATTACGTTTTATCATTTCTAAACATTTTACAATATTTCCATATAATGATTATATTAAACAATACTATAACATTGCATTTATCAATTACAATCCGAATTCCAGGCAGAGTGGTATTATGTGAATTTTATGATAATTTCTATACCAAACACCATTATATTATATTAAAGTAATTATACTGCTAATTATTAGCTTAAAATCCATTACAATTTTATCAGTATCCTGGCATTTATATACAAATAACAGCCTATTTTATATTCAGTACTGCATTGTATTCCAACATGAATATACCATATTTCACGTTTCTAATAAATCCTGGATGTGTGAATCCTGTCTATGCAGATCTGAAATTATATGTCTGAAAAATAAAAACAATACAGAGGTTATTATTCTGACATAGTTAAACATTTTAGACCGACTAAAATAGTCACCTACCAAGCATAGCAAATACCCATGTAAAATTAGAAAATTAGGCAATCTCCCAAATTTCTATTTTTAATACATTCTGAGGCATATATTCAAAAATGTTTATTTGCTGTATTTCAAAGTTACATCTTAACATGTGTCTTTAGTTCACAGGGGTCACTTAGCAGGTAGCTGTCAAAAGCCATAATTTCCTTAATATGCCTGTGTTCTCAGACCCCTTTCCCAGGCAGAAATCCTCTAGCAGGCAGGAAGCCCATATATGGGTATGTACCTTTGAGATTCCAGCATTCTAATCTCCATCTCATTAGGCCTCAAAAGGATATTCCAGACACTTCGTCTTCATTCACTGAATGGGGTAAAGAGTGCTCTGAATGTTTGCACTTCCAATTAAAGAGCAAATGTTTTAGTGTTAAAGTTTAGTGATGTTGCGAATAGTTCGCCGGCGAATAGTTCCCGGCTAACATAGCTTGTTCGCGTTCGCCGCGGCCGGCGAACATATGTGATGTTCGATCCGCCCCCTATTCGTCATCATTGAGTAAACTTTGACCCTGTATCTCACAGTCTGCAGACACATTTCAGCCAATCAGCAGCAGACACTCCCTCCCAGACCCTCCCAGCTCCTGGACAGCAGCCATTTTAGATTTATTCTGATCCTGCATTCTTAGTGAGAGGAGGGATAGTGTAGCTGCTGCTGATTTTATAGGGAAATTCATAGCTAGGCTAGTGTATTCAGTGTCCACTACAGTCCTGCAGGACTCATCTGATCTCTGCTGTAAGGACAACACCCCAAAAAGCCCTTTTTAGGGCTAGAACATCATTTATTTATTTATTTTTTTGCCTGTTTAATTTTGACTGTGAAACATCAGTCTGCTAGTGTAATCTAATTGCAGTTGCCTGCCTGCAGTGCCACCACTCATATCTGTTGTAACAGTAGTGTAAATTTAAAAAAAAAAACCTTTTTTGTTTTTGACTGTGAAACATCAGTCTGCTAGTGTAATCTAATTGCAGTTGCCTGCCTGCCAGCGTGTGTGCCAGGCCCACTTGCCAACTAGTGCCACCACTCATATTTGTTGTAACAGTAGTGTATTTTTTTAAAACCAAAAAACTTTTTTGACTGTGAAACATCAGTCTACTAGTGTAATCTAATAGCAGTTGCCTGCCTGCCAGCGTGTGTGCCAGGCCCACTTGCCAACTAGTGCCACCACTCATATCTGTTGTAACAGTAGTGTAAATAAAAAAAAAAAAACTTTTTTGACTGTGAAACATCAGTCTACTAGTGTAATCTAATAGCAGTTGCCTGCCTGCCAGCTTGTGTGCCAGGCCCACTTGCTAAGTGCCACCACTCATATCTGTTGTAACAGTAGTGTAAATTTTTTTTAAAAAAACTTTTTTGACTGTGAAACATCAGTCTGCTAGTGTAATCTAATTGCAGTTGCCTGCCTGCCAGCGTGTGTGCCAGGCCCACTTGCCAACTAGTGCCACCACTTATATCTGTTGTAACATTAGTGTAAATTTAAAAAAAAAAAACTTTTTGACTGTGAAACATCAGTCTGCTAGTGTAATCTAATTGCAGTTGCCTGCCTGCCAGTGTGTGTGCCAGGCCCACTTGCTAAGTGCAAGGAGCATTTCCAAAATAAATTAAAAAGTATATGCTTTACACAGCGTATAAGGGTGATGTCACAGCACAACGTGAATCTAACAGGGGAAGAGCTGAAAGTAGACCTCCGACTCCCACGACCACGCCGGCAAGGACAGGACGCTTTACAGACTGACATTGGGCGATACATTTGAGTAAAAAAGGCCTGATGAGATGAGCTGCCTTGGGCTAAAAATGGTACACACGCTGCTGTATTTTATCTTCAAATGCCGGATGACTTGCGTGACTTATCCGCCACCAACTAGGGTTCAAGCCGCAATGTTTTAGGGCACTTTCTGCCTGGGAAATAAAGATCAATTTTTCTGGCCGCTGCTACAGCAGCGGCTGCAACAATACATAATTTTTCAGGCATGTGTACATGCCAAATTTTTCTGGCCTCTGGTGCTGCACTGTGGCTTCAAAACCAAAACCAAAAAAAAGACACTTAACAGGATTAAACTGATAGGAATAGTACTACTTAACACACCACTCCTATCTGGTGGCACATTAGATTGCACGCGCAGTGCCCCAAATTTGAAGTAGGAGGACCGACCAAGCATCTTTTTCCATCTCCCGGTTCCTAAAATCCATGCCATATACACATCCCCTGATAGGGGACACCGCAGTGGAAGGTACCCAGCCGAAATTTCTTTGCACAAAAGGCAATCCCCAACCTGTACTCGATTGTGCAAAAGGAAGTAACCTTACCATGGGTCCCAGCCGCACGTCTTGTAATTCTCTGTCTGGGAAATTATATATCTATCAAATCTATCTATTTATCTATCAAATCTATCTAACTATCTATCGTATCTATCAAATGTATATTGCATCTATTGATCTATGTAATCTATGTATCTATCTATCTATCTATCTATCTATCTATCAAATCTATCTATCTCGTGGTCGGACTGTTTTGTGACAGCCACTTGTGTTTCGGCTAAATGTCCGTCGGCCAAATGGCCATCGGCTAAAAGTCCGGCCACGATTGCCCGTGCAGTGCCCCAAATTTGAAGTAGGAGGACCGACCAAGCATCTTTTTCCATCTCCCGGTTCCTAAAATCCATGCCATATACACCTCCCCCAATAGGGGGAGTAACAGGTATTAAACTTATCAGAATAGTACTACTTAACACACCACTCATATCTGGTGGCACAGTAGATTGCATGCGCAGTGCCCCAAATTTGAAGTAGGAGGACCGACCAAGCATCTTTTTCCATCTCCCGGTTCCTAAAATCCATGCCATATACACATCCCCTGATAGGGGACACCACAGTGGAAGGTACCCAGCCGAAATTTCTTTGCACAAAAGGCAATCCCCAACCTGTACTCGATTGTGCAAAAGGAAGTAACCTTACCATGGGTCCCAGACCGCACGTCTTGTAATTCTCTGTCTGGGAAATCATATATCTATAAAATCTATCTATTTATCTATCAAATCTATCTATCTGTCTATTGTATCTATCAAATGTATATTGCATCTATTGATCTATCTATCTAATCTATGTATCTATCCATCAAATCTATCTATCTCGTGGCCGGACTGTTTTGTGACAGCCACTTGTGTTTCGGCCAAATGTCCGTCGGCTAAAAGTCCGGCCACGATTGCACGCGCAGTGCCCCAAATTTGAAGTAGGAGGACCGACCAATCATCTTTTTCCATCTCCCGGTTCCTAAAATCCATGCCATATACACCTCCCCCGATAGGGGGAGTAACAGGTATTAAACTGATCAGAATAGTACTACTTAACACACCACTCATATCTGGTGGCACAGTAGATTGCACGCGCAGTGCCCCAAATTTGAAGTAGGAGGACCGACCAAGCATCTTTTTCCATCTCCCGGTTCCTAAAATCCATGCTATATACACGTCCCCTGGCGCCGCAACTGCCTCTGGGAACCTTACCATGGGTCCCAGACTGCACGTCTTGTAATTCTCTGTCTGGGAAATTATATATCTATCAAATCTATCTATTTATCTATCAAATCTATCTAACTATCTATCGTATCTCTCAAATGTATATTGCATCTATTGATCTATCTATCTAATCTATGTATCTATGTATCTATCAAATCTATCTATCTCGTGGTTGTGCAAATGGACTGTTTGCAGACCAAACATGGAGTTTGGTCTGCCACTGTGAAGCGGGTGTAACCCTTACACTACCTGATCGATACAGCATCATACCTGATGTTTTAAAGCACGTTATTCCAAACAATTTAGGAATGTTAGGTGATTTATGCCCTTTATGGATTAAAACCAGACTCTGCATCAACTATGTAATTTTCCGTAGGAGTTTTGCCATGGATCCCCCTCCGGCATGCCACAGTCCAGGTGTTAGTCCCCTTGAAACAACTTTTCTAATCACTGTTGTGGCCAGAAAGAGTCCCTGTGGGTTTTAAAATTCGCCTGCCTATTGAAGTCAATGGCGGTTCGCCCGTTTGCGAACAGTTGAGGAAGTTCGAGTCCGCCGTTCGCGAACGGAAAATTTTAAGTTCGCGACATCAAGGTTATTAATGACTATTGTGGCTATTGCTAGTCTGTTTAACATGTCTGAACTTGAGGAAACTCCTTGTTCTATGTGTTTAGAGGCCATTGTGGAACCCCCTCTTACTTTGTGTACCTCTTGTACTGAAAGGGCCTTAAAATGTAAAAATCATATTTTATGTAAAGAAAGTGTGCCTAAGGATGATTCTCAGTCTGAAGAGAATCAGGATATGCCGCCTAATTCTCCCTAAGTGTCACAACCTTTAACGCCCACCCAAGCGACGCTGAGTTCCTCAACTGCGTCCAATTCTTTTACTCTGCAGGATATGGCTGCAGTTATGTCAACTACCCTTACAGAGGTATTATCTAAGTTACCAGTGTTACAGGGTAAATGCAGTAGGACAGGAATCAATGTAAATACTGAGTCCTCTGATGCTTTGTTGGCTATTTCCGATGTACCCTCACAGGGATCTGAGTTGGGGGTCAGGGAACTTTTGTCTGAGGGAGAACTTTCGGAATCGGGAAGTGTGTTACCTCCGACAGATTCGGACTTCATGTCCTGTAAATTTAAGCTGGAACACCTCCATCTGTTACTTTGGGAGGTTTTAGCGACTCTGGATGACTGTGACCCTATTATGGTACCACCAGAGAAATTGTGTAAAATGGACAACTATCTGGAAGTTCCCGCTTACTCTGATATTTTTCTGGTTCCTAAGAGAATTTCTGAGATTATAAAGAAGGAGTGGGACAGACCGGGTATTCCATTCTCACCTCCTCCTAATTTTAAGAAAATGTATCCCATATCAGACACCATTCGGGACTCTTGGCAAACTGTCCCTAAGGTGGAGGGAGCTATATCTACCCTGGCTAAGCGTACAACTATTCCTATTGAGGACAGTTGTGCTTTCAAAGACCCTATGGATAAGAAATTAGAGGGTCTTCTAAAGAAATTATTTATTCATCAGGGGTTCCTTTTACAACTGATAGCCTGCATTTTTCCAGTTACTACTGCAGCGGCTTTCTGGTTTGATGCTCTAGAAGAGTCTCTTAAGATTGAGGCCCCTTTAGAGGATATTTTAGATAGAATTAAGGCTCTCAAGCTAGCTAATTCTTTTATCACAGATGCCACCTTTCAAATTGCTAAGCTGGCAGCTAAAAATGCAGCATTTGTCATTTTAGCGCGTAGAGCGTTATGGTTAAAATCGTGGTCTGCTGATGTGTCATCTAAGTCAAAGCTCTTGGCTATTCCTTTCAAGAGTAAGACCCTATTCGGGCCTGAGCTGAAGGAAATCATTTCTAACATTACTGGAGGTAAAGGTCATCTTCTACCTCAGGATAAGTTGGCTAAGATGAGGGGTAAACAAAATAATTTTCGCTCCTTTCGGGAACTTTAAAGGAGTACCATCTTCTTCCTCTTCCTCCACAAAACATTAAGGGAATTTTGGGTCTGGAGACCCAACCAGGCTTTTAACAAGGGTAAACAACCCAAGAAGCCTGCTACTGCTACCAAGACAGCATGAAAGGGCAGCCCCCAATCCGGGACCGGATCTAGTAGAGGGCAGACTTCCTCACTTTGCTCAGGCTTGGGCAAGAGATGTTCAGGACCCTTGGGCACTAGAAATCGTGACCCACGGGTATCAACTGGAATTCAAAAGTTTTCTCCCAAGAGGGAGATTTCTTCTTTCACGTAGACCAGATAAAAAGAGAGGCGTTCTTACGTTGTGTAAAAGACCTCTCTACTATGGGAGTAGTACTCAAATCTTTTCATGGTTCACAAAAAAGAGGGAACGTTCAGACCCATTTTAGATCTCAAGAGTCTAAACAAGTTTATCAGAGTCCCATCTATCAAGATGGAGACTATTCGAACAATTTTACCAATGATCCAGGAGGGTCAATATATGACTACTGTGGACTTGAAGGATGCATACCTGCATATTCCTATCCACAAGGATCATCATCAGTACCTAAGGTTAGCCTTCCTGGACAAATATTTTCAGTTTGTGGCTCTTCCCTTCGGGTTGGCCACAGCACCCAGGATCTTCACGAAGGTTCTAGGGTCCCTTCTGGTGGTTCTCAGGCTGCGGGGCATAGCAGTGGCGCCTTATCTGGACGATATTCTGATTCAGGTGTCAACTTATCATCTAACAAAGGCTCATACAGACACAGTGTTGTCTTTTCTGAGAACTCACGGATGGAGGGTGAATTTAGAAAAGAGTTCACTAGTTCCACAGACAAAGGTTCCCTTCTTGGGAACTCTGATAGATTTTATAGCCATGAAGATTTTTCTGACGGAGGTAAAAAAGTCAAAGATTCTAAATACATGCCGAGCCCTTCAGTCCAATCCTCGGCCGTCAGTGGCTCAGTGCATGGAGGTAATTGGATTGATGGTGGCGGCAATGGACATCATTCCGTTTGCTCGATTTCATCTCAGACCACTGCAACTGTGCATGCTCGGACAGTGGAATGGGGATAATGTAAATTTATCTCCTCAGATAAATCTGGACCAGGAGATCAGAGACTCTCTTCTTTGGTGGTTGTCGCCGGATCATCTGTCCCAAGGGACATGTTTCCGCAGACCTTCATGGGTGATAGTGACAATGGACGCCAGTCTACTGGGCTGGGGTGCAGTCTGGAATTCCCTGAAGGCTCAGGGTGTATGGACTCAGGTGGAGTCTCTACTTTCAATCAATATTCTGGAATTGAGAGCAATATTCAATGCGCTTCAGGCATGACCTCAGTTGGCTTTGGCCAAATTCATCAGATTTCAGTTGGACAACATCACGACTGTGGCTTACATCAATCATCAGGGAGGAACGAGGAGTTCCTTAGCGATGACAGAAGTATCCAAGATAATTCGATGGGCGGAGGCCCACTCTTGTTATCTGTCAGCAATTTACATCCCAGGAGTGGACAACTGGGAAGCGGACTTTTTAAGCCAACAGGTTTTTCATCCGGGGGAGTGGGAACTCCATCCGGAGGTATTTGCCTCACTGATTCTCCGATGGGGCAGACCGGAGTTGGATCTGATGGTGTCTCAACAGAATGCCAAGCTCCCAAGATACGGATCCAGGTCAAGGGATCCTCAGGCCGAACTGATAGATGCCTTGGCAGTGCCTTGGACGTTCAACCTAGCTTATGTGTTTCCACCGTTCCCCCTCCTTCCCTGTGTGATTGCTCGGATCAAACAGGAGAGGGCTTCAGTAATTCTAATTGCGCCTGCGTGGCCACCCAGGACTTGGTATGCAGATCTAGTGGACATGTCCTCTCTGCCTCCGTGGAAACTTCCAGTGAGACAGGACCTTCTCATTCAAGGTCCTTTTCAACATCCAAATCTAGTTTCTCTGCAGCTGACTGCTTGGAGATTGAACGCTTGATTTTATCTTGATTTTCTCTAGCGGGGTTTCTCTGAGTCGGTCATCGATACTTTGATTCAGGCGCGTAAGCCTGTCACCAGAAATATTTATCATAAGATATGACGTAAATATCTTTTTTGGTGTGAATCCAAGGGCTACTCATGGAGTAAAGTTAGGATTCCCAGGATTCTGTCTTTTCTCCAAGAAGGATTGGAGAAAGGTTTATCAGCGAGTTCCTTAAAGGGACAAATTTCTGCTTTGTCAATTTTGCTACACAAACATTTGGCAGATGTTCCAGACGTTCAGTCATTTTGTCAGGCTTTAACTAGAATTAAGCATGTGTTTATACCAATTGCTCCTCCCTGGAGTTTGAATTTAGTTCTTAATGTTCTTCAAGGGGTTCCGTTTGAACCCATGCATTCCATAGATATTAAGTTGTTATCTTGGAAAGATACTCTGCTTGTAGAGTTTCTGAGCTTTCAGCACTACAATGTGACTAGCCTTATCTTATCTTCCATTCTGATAAGGTGGTTTTACGTACCAAACCTGGTTTCCTTCCTAAGGTTGTTTCTAATAAGAATATTAATCAGGAAATCGTTGTTCCTACATTATGTCCTAACCCTTCTTCTAAGAAGGAGCGTATGTTGCATAACCTGGACGTGGTCCGTGCCCTGAAGTTTTACTTGCAGGCGACTAAGGAATTTCTGTCAATCATGTTCATTTATTCATTGTTTTTTCTGGAAAGCGTAGTAGTCAGAAAGCTACGGCTACCTCCCTTTCTTTTTGGCTGAAGAGTATCATCCGTCTGGCATATGAGACTGCTGGACAGCAGCCTCCTGAAAGAATTACGGCTCATTCTACTAGGGCTGTGGTTTCCTCATGGGCTTTTAAACATGATTCTTCTGTTGAACAGATTTGCAAGGCTGCGACTTGGTCGTCTCTTCACACTTTTTCCAAATTTTCCAAATTTGATACTTTTGCTTCTTCTGAGGTTGGTTTTGGGAGAAAGGTTCTTTAAGCAGTGGTGCCTTCCGTTTAGGTCTCTGTCTTGTCCCTCCCTTTCATCTAAGTCCTGTAGATTTGGTATTGTATCCCACAAGTAAGGATGAAATCCGTGGACTCGTCATATCTTGTAGAAGAAAAGTAAATTTATGCTTGCTTGATAAATTGATTTCTTCTACGATATGACGAGTCCACGGCCCTCCCTGTCATTTTTAAGACAGATTTATATTTTATTTTTTATCAACTTCAGTCACCTCTGCACCTTAGGCTTTTCCTTTCTCTTCCTAACTTTGGTTAAATGACTGGAGGTGGAGGGAAGGGAGGAGCTATATGTACAGCTCTGCTGTGGTGCTCTTTGCCACTTCCTGTTAGCAGGAGGTTAAATTCCACAAGTAAGTATGAAATCCGTGGACTCGTCATATCTTAGAAGAAATCAATTTATCAGGCAAGCATAAATTTACTTTTCATTGCATGTGAGAAGGCTGCTAAACGATGTTTAAAAATTTATAGTTTTTTTATGATTTTAGTAAATAATATTGAAAATAGATAGGTGAGATGAACTAAATAAATAGTTATTATTCAAATTTAAAGAGGGGCAAATAAAGGTTTTTGTATGTTGTAATAAAAATTAAATGGTCCCATTTGCACTAGAATAGAAAGAAAAGCAAGTATTTTTTCCCAGGTGATCACTGGGTAAAAAAAGAAGAAAAGGAACACAGGTAAAAGCAAAGCAATAAGGCATTTATTTTAGTCATAGAACTGATATTAAACAAAAAACATAAAACTACATGCAGTAGAAGAGGGTCAGACGCGTTTTGACTCATGCCTTCATCTGTGACCACTGTCTCCTCCCAATTAAAACCCCATGTTCTGACCTTTATTTGAAAGGGTGAGCAATTCTCTTTCAAATGAGGGGTCTTGATCTGATCTGTAGCAGCTAAGGCGGCTGAGATCAAGGGGTTTGAATTACCTCCTCCCATCCAACTCCCTTGCAGCTACACTAATCTCGTTGTTTGTGACATAACCTCAAGTTTGTGGCAACATCAGTAAAACTGCCATTGGAAACTTGGTAGTGCCACTGGGCAGCAACAATCCCAGGTGAATAGAGTGGGAATCACCAAAATAACATGCTCTTTCTGAATCATAAAAGTTTATTTTGACTTGAGTGTCCCTTTAACAAAAAAGAAAAAGAAAGTTGGCTCCTCTGCATAAAACCAACACGACCTGCAATACTGATGTTCCATCTGAAGGTGGTGCTGGTACTTTGCTCCATTTTAAAATCTGCACAGTTTGCAGTCACAACTAAATAATACAGTTGAAACGGACTTTAAATCCATTTATTTTTTATCTGCATAGTTTATGTCAGCAGTTAAAGGGATACTGTATTGTAACATGTGTTTCCCCTTAATGTGTCCAATGACTTTCTATACCAGCTGCAGAATATTAAATATAAAGTACATTTTAAAGGGACTTTTTTTTTCATGATTCAGATAGAGTATACAATTTTAAACAACTTTCAAATTTACTTTTATTATCTAATTTCATCTAGACATGCTACTTACATTATCCCTATGTACCCCTAATCTGCTGCCCTAACATCGCCGACCCCTATATTATATTTATTAACCCCTAATCTGCCCCCCACAACGTCGCCGCCAGCTACCTACCCTTATTAACCCCTAATCTGCCGAGCGGACCGCACCGCTACTATAATAAAGTTATTAACCCCTAATCCGCCTCACTAACCCTATAATAAATAGTATTAACCCCTAATCTGCCCT
The DNA here is from genome assembly GCF_027579735.1 of Bombina bombina. Taxonomy (NCBI): domain Eukaryota; kingdom Metazoa; phylum Chordata; class Amphibia; order Anura; family Bombinatoridae; genus Bombina; species Bombina bombina. The sequence goes on from NC_069500.1 coordinate 1,312,551,131, forward strand.
CCTTAACATCGCCGACACCTAACTTCAAACATTAACCCCTAATCTGCCGACCGGAGCTCACCGCTATTCTAATAAATTATTTAACCCCTAAAGCTAAGTCTAACCCTAACACTAACACCCACCTAAGTTAAATATAATTTAAATCTAACGAAATTAATTAACTCTTATTAAATAACTTATTCCTATTTAAAGCTAAATACTTACCTGTAAAATAAATCCTAATATAGCTACAATATAAATTATAATTACATTGTAGCTATTTTAGGATTAATATTTATTTTACAGGCAACTTTGTAATTATTTTAACCAGGTACAATAGCTATTAAATAGTTACCTAGTTAAAATAATTACAAAATTACATGTAAAATAAATCCTAACCTAAGTTACAATTAAACCTAACACTATACTATCATTAAATTAATTAAATTAAATACCTACAATTACCTACAATTAAACCTAACACTACACTATCAATACATTAATTAAATACAATATCTACAAATAACTACAATGAAATAAATTAACTAAAGTACAAAAAATAAAAAAGAACTAAGTTACAAAAAATAAAAAAATATTTACAAACATAAGAAAAATATTACAACAATTTTAAACTAATTACACCTACTCTAAGCCCCCTAATAAAATAACAAAGACCCCCAAAATAAAAAATGCCCTACCCTATTCTAAATTAATAAAGTTAAAAGCTCTTTTACCTTACCAGCCCTGAACAGGGCCCTTTGCGGGGCATGCCCCAAGAATTTCAGCTCTTTTGCCTGTAAAAAAAAAACATACAATACCCCCCCCCAACATTACAACCCACCACCCACATACCCCTAATCTAACCCAAACCCCCCTTAAATAAACCTAACACTAAGCCCCTGAAGATCTTCCTACCTTGTCTTCACCATCCAGGTTCACCAATCCGTCCTGAAGAGCTCCTCCGATGTCCTGATCCAAGCCCAAGCGGGGGGCTGAAGAGGTCCATGATCCGGTCGAAGTCTTCATCCAAGCGGGGCAGAAGAGGTCTTCCATCCGATTGAAGTCTTCATCCAGACGGCATCTTCTATGGTCTTCCATCCGGAGCGAAGCGGCAGCATCCTGAAGATCTCCGACGCGGAACATCCATCCGGCCCGACGACTGAACGACGAATGACGGTTCCTTTAAATGACGTCATCCAAGATGGCGTCCCTCAAATTCCGATTGGCTGATAGGATTCTATCAGCCAATCGGAATTAAGGTAGGAATATTCTGATTGGCTGATGGAATCAGCCAATCAGAATCAAGTTCAATCCGATTGGCTGATTTGATCAGCCAATCAGATTGATCTCGCATTCTATTGGCTGATCGGAACAGCCAATAGAATGCGAGCTCAATATGATTGGCTGATTGGATCAGCCAATCGGATTGAACTTGATTCTGATTGGCTGATTCCATCAGCCAATCAGAATATTCCTACCTTAATTCCGATTGGCTGATAGAATCCTATCAGCCAATCGGAATTCGAGGGACGCCATCTTGGATGACGTCATTTAAAGGAACCGTCATTCGTCTTTCAGTCGTCGGGCCGGATGGATGTTCCGCGTCGGAGGTCTTCAGGATGCTGCCGCTTCGCTCCGGATGGAAGACCATAGAAGATGCCGCCTGGATGAAGACTTCAATCGGATGGAAGACCTCTTCTGCCCCGCTTGGATGAAGACTTCGACCGGATCATGGACCTCTTCAGCCCCCCGCTTGGGCTTGGATCAGGACATCGGAGGAGCTCTTCAGGACGGATCGGTGAACCTGGATGGTGAAGACAAGGTAGGAAGATCTTCAGGGGCTTAGTGTTAGGTTTATTTAAGGGGGGTTTGGGTTAGATTAGGGGTATGTGGGTGGTGGGTTGTAATGTTGGGGGGGGTATTGTATGTTTTTTTTTACAGGCAAAAGAGCTGAAATTCTTGGGGCATGCCCCGCAAAGGGCCCTGTTCAGGGCTGGTAAGGTAAAAGAGCTTTTAATTTAGTAATTTAGAATAGGGTAGGGCATTTTTTTATTTTGGGGGTCTTTGTTATTTTTTTAGGGGGCTTAGAGTAGGTGTAATTAGTTTAAAATTGTTGTAATATTTTTCTTATGTTTGTAAATATTTTTTTATTTTTTGTAACTTAGTTCTTTTTTATTTTTTGTACTTTAGTTAGTTTATTTCATTGTAGTTATTTGTAGATATTGTATTTAATTAATGTATTGATAGAGTAGTGTTAGGTTCAATTGTAGGTAATTGTAGGTATTTTATTTAATTTATTTATTTATTGATAGTGTAGTGTTAGGTTTAATTGTAACTTAGGTTAGGATTTATTTTACATGTAATTTTGTAATTATTTTAACTAGGTAACTATTTAATAGCTATTGTACCTGGTTAAAATAATTACAAAGTTGCCTGTAAAATAAATATTAATCCTAAAATAGCTACAATGTAATTATAATTTATATTGTAGCTATATTAGGATTTATTTTACAGGTAAGTATTTAGCTTTAAATAGGAATAATTTATTTAATAAGAGATAATTTATTTTGTTAGATGTAAATTATATTTAACTTAGGGGGGTGTTAGTGTTAGGGTTAGACTTAGCTTTAGGGGTTAATCCATTTATTAGAATAGCGGTGAGCTCCGGTCGGCAGATTAGGGGTTAATAATTGAAGTTAGGTGTCGGCGATGTTAGGAAGGGCAGATTAGGGGTTAATACTATTTATTATAGGGTTAGTGAGGCGGATTAGGGGTTAATACATTTATTATAGTAGCAGTGCGGTCCGCTCGGCAAATTAGGGGTTAATAAGTGTAGGCAGGTGGAGGCGACGTTGAGGGGGGCAGATTAGGGGTTAATAAATATAATATAGGGGTCGGCGGTGTTAGGGGCAGCAGATTAGGGGTACATAGCTATAATGTAGGTGGCGGCGCTTTGCGGTCGGCAGATTAGGGGTTAATTATTGTAAGTAGCTGGCGGCGACGTTGTGGGGGGCAGGTTAGGGGTTAATAAATATAATACAGGGGTCGGCGGTGTTAGGGGCAGCAGATTAGGGGTACATAGGGATAACTTAGCTGGCGGCGCTTTGCGGTCGGCAGATTAGGGGTTAAAAAAAAAATTTGAGTGGTGGCGATGTGGGGGGACCTCAGTTTAGGGGTACATAGGTAGTTTATGGGTGTTAGTGTACTTTAGGGTACAGTAGTTAAGAGCTTTATGAACCGGCGTTAGCCCAGAAAGCTCTTAACTCCTGCTTTTTTTCTGCGGCTGGAGTTTTGTCGTTAGAGCTCTAACGCTCACTTCAGACACGACTCTAAATACCGGAGTTAGGAAGATCCCATTGAAAAGATAGGATACGCAATTTACGTAAAGGGATCTGCGGTATGGAAAAGTCGCGGCTGAAAAGTGAGCGTTAGACCCTTTTTTGAGTGACTCCAAATACCGGCGGTAGCCTAAAACCAGCGTTAGGAGCCTCTAACGCTGGTTTTCACGGCTACCGCCAAACTCTAAATCTAGGCCTAAATAAAGCTATTAACCCCTAAACCACTTTAACCCAACATCGCCAACACAAACTAAACCTATTAATTCCTAAACTGCCGTGCACCCACATTGCCAACACTAACTTAACTTATTAACCCCTAAACCGCCGCCCCCCACTTGGCAACTATCTAAATTAAAGTATATTAACCACTAAACCTAACACCCCCTAACTTTAAAATAATTAAAATAGACCTAAATTAAAGTTACAATTATTAACTAACTACCTATTAAAAAATAAATACAAACTTACCTGTGAAATAAAAATAAAAGCTAAGCTAGCTACAATATTACTATTTAATAACTACCGTACCTAGTCAAAATAAATACAAACTTACCTGTGAAATAAAAATAAAACCTAAGCCTTAACTAAAAAAACCATAACATTACTAAAAATAATAAAACCTAAGATTACAAAAAACTAAAATTACAAAAAAATTTAAACTTCAATTACAAAAATAATAAACACTAATATTACAAAAAATAGAAAAACTACCATTACAAAAAATAACTAACGAAATTATCTAAAACAATAAAAATTATTTCTATTTTAATACTGCGTTTTTTTAAAAAAAAAACACCCCAAAATAAAAAAATCCTAATCTATAATAAACTACCAAGGGCCCTTAAAAGGGCCTTTTGTAGGGAATTGCCCTTAACTTAACAGCTCTTTTGCAAAAAAATTTAAAAAAATACCCCTTAACATTACAAACCTCCACCCCCCCAAACCCACAAAATAAAAAAACCTAACTAAAAAAAACCTAATCTACCCATTGCCCCAAAAAGGGTATTTGTATGGGCATTGTCCTTAAAAGGACATTCAGCTCTTTTTTTTTTTTTTTTTTTTTATTAAATAGTTTTTTATTCAGGTAACATAAAACTATCCAACTACTGCGAAAGTGACCATTGCAGTAATGTATAATCCACACCTTATATTTATTTTATACAATTTAAACAAACATAAGAAAAACATAATACAAACCCACCTCTTAACATACAGCTACTTTGGTTGCGATACTTTAGGCTTACAGTCGAGTAACTGTGATCGGTATCCAAGTTATTAAATTTAGACATGGTAATAAAAGGTATTGTCTCAGACATTTTTTGGCTGTAATATTCAGGGCTTATTATCTAATTACTGATTTCAATAACTGTTAGCCTATTTTTTGATCAGCCTATAAAACGCTAGTAATAGATAACTCACAGCCGTATATAGGTAACTCACAGCTGTGGGTATAGGTATTTATGGTAATAATTTAGACACGGTATTAATAGGTAATGTCTCAGTCATTTTGGCTGTGATACCTAGGGCTTATGTTTTGATTACATATTTGACTTTAATTCTAAAATAACCTAGTAAGGTATTAATTGGTAGTTTCCTTAACCACGGTCATTGTTTCTACTCTATCTAGCCTTTAACTATCATAACAGTGATATCTGTCTAATTATGTGAGCTCCTATTAGTTACACCAATCACTACATGTATGGGTTTTTGTGTCTATACCTTCCGATTAAAATATACCGTCCCCCTTTTTAGTGCATTTACAAACAGGCACAGTTATCTTTGTACCAGTTGGTGGGCTCAAGTAGTAGTTATAGAACTCATGACAATGTCATAATTGGTATTATTTCCCCATTACCTGTCCAAGTCATCATCATACGGGTACTTAGAGTATATGTATCCCTTATATGTTTAGGCCATTCTTGGAGACTCAATAGTCGGTGGCGACACACACAGGAAGCAGTTTTTCTTATTTTTTGTGTGTTATTTGTCTTTTTAATGTACTGTGTTTTCTCACCCCCATTATGAATTTCTTTATATGATACTTTCTAATAAAATTTAAGTTTTAATACATTATTCCGGTCCTCCCCTCCTCCATCTTTGATTGAACATTTCATCTACTTATAGGTTCAGTGTGCCATAGCAGTGCTTTTTATTTCTTTTTCTTTAATATACTTATCCTGGCACTAGGCACTGGAGTTAGATGAGTGTTCAATAACCCTCGTCCTCCAGGTTTAATTATCAGGAAACCCCCTCTCTATACAATATGACAAGTGTAATGGTAATCTCGAATTATTCTCTGAAAGTATATATAATATCACATTTGAGGTACCCTTCTCTCCCTACCTTCTACTTTCCCTCTCCTTACTATGTAGTGTTATGTCGAAAAAAGAAAAAAATAAGAAAAAAAAGGGGGGAAGAGGGACAAAGATTCTGTAGGTTAAAGTATATCTTATCTGTTTATGGTGGTAAGTGGTTGAATTTAGTCCTTGAACATCTCGTTCCATTGAGCCCAAACTTCATAATATACATGCATCTGATCTTTGATCTTAAAAACATACTCTTCCATTTTTTGAACATATTATTTAAATGGAAAATAACTGCCTGGAAAGTAGGGGTTTTTGCCTGTTTCTTTTCTCTGGCTAATATTAATTTGGCGGATGTCAGGGAATAGGTAGGAAATAATTTTCTAGATAAAGTCATCGTTGGGATGGATAGGTGTAGTAAACTTAACTCTGGTGTACACGGGATGTTAAAATTCATGTCTCCTAGCAACGTGAAGCATTCTCTCCAGAAGGGTCTTAATCTGGGACATTCCCACCAAATGTGTATCCTAGTACCCCGTTGACCACAGTTTCTCCAACATAATGATGATGCTGTGTGGAATATCTTATGAAGATGTACTGGTACAAGATGCCACCTTACAGCAACCTTATAGTGTAATTCCCATAATGTAGCAGAGTGTAAGTTCTTTATAGCAAAAAACAGTTTCCTATTCCATAATTTGGTGTCCACTGATAGTTGAAAGACAGAATACCTCCTGTCCTACGAAAACTCCAGTGTCTCAATTTGCTAAAAAATCTAAAGACCTCAAATTGATATTTCTGATGTACTGTGTATTTGTCTATAAATGATTGCAAGTCCAACCACGTATTGTTTATACATAGGTCCCTGACATGCAGGGAGCCTAGACTATCCCAAAATGTGTTGTGGGTTTCACAATAGCATCCTATTATACTCCTAACAGAGTGGAGAGGGGAGGGGAACAATATTTTAAGATGCCTGATTCTATCCCAGAAGTTTAAGTTGTCCAGTATGATAATATGGTCTATTCCTAGTCTTTTTCTATAATAAGATGGGATCCATATCAGGTCTGGCAATTGTATGGTGTCTGGTATTAATGCCAACTTAACATCCTGCCATCTTGGGGGATTAGTGACATTACTCCAGCCAATAATGTGGGAAAGGTGTGCTGCATTGTTATATAGTTTCACATTAGGAAGTGATAGACCTCCTTTTCTTATTAATTTTTGTAGTATGTGCCTAGATGTTTGTGGTTTCTTGCCCTTCCAAATGTACGTGGTAAGCATTCCTTGTAATTTGTTAGGAATTGTCCTAGGGATTTAAACTGATATCCAGCTAAATAAATATGTAATTTTTGGAAGGAAGATCATCTTGATGGCAGCTTTTCTCCCTGTCCACAATATTTCTGAGAATTCCCAGGATTCTAGCATCAACCTGAACTCAGTGACATTTTTGGATCTAACTGAGGAGATAACTGGACCAAGAAATACCCCCAAGTGTTTGATAAAATCTCCTGACCAAATACATTTATGTTTATGTTGGAGGAACTCTAAATCTTCATTTGAAATATTCATATGAAGGACTTCCGTCTTAGTTGTACTTAATTTATAATAACTAATGTCTCCAAAAAATGCTAATATTTTCAGCACTGCTGGCAATGAGGTTCTGGGGGATGTTAATAGTAAAGTTATATCGTCCGCAAACAAGGCAATCTTATGTTGGAAATTGCCTATATCTATGCCCTTAATTTCATCTGCTTTTCTAATCGCCTGTGCCAAAGGTTCCACAGCTAGCACGAAAAGTAGAGGAGACAAGGGACATTCCCGGTGAGTGCCATTTGTGATTGCGAACTTATCTGATGCAAAGCCCGATCCTCTCACCCTAGCCGAAGGGTATGAGTATAATGCCTGGACTGCTAGCACAAATGATCTGGGTAACTGAAACACCCATATTGTCTCCCATAAGTACTCCCATTCCACCCTGTCAAAGGCCTTCTCTGCAACCAACAACAGGGCTAGTAGGGAAATCCTCCGTCTCTTGGCCTCTGTGAACATATGGAGTAGACTTCTTGTGTTATCCGGGCCTTCTCTGCCAGGAATAAAACCGACCTGGTCTCTGTGTATTATTAAAGAAATAACTTTTGCTAACCTATTTGCCCAAATTTTAGAATATATTTTAGTATCTATGTTGAGTAGTGAGATTGGTCTGTAACTACTACAACTATGGGGGTCTTTATCTGGCTTTAGTAGACTAACTATAGAAGCCTCTAGAAATTCCACTGGAGGTTTGCGAGATGTAGCAGTTTCATGAAAAAAAATCTATGCAATCTATGCATCTATGGGGGCCAGCTGGTTATTGAAACTTTTATAAAATCTGCTAGTAAAGCCATTTGGGCCTAGTTTCCTTCCTATTTTTAAACATTTTATTACACTATTAACATTTTCTAATGTAATGGGATCGTTCAAATATTTAATGTTTTCCGTAGTTAGTTTTGAAAGTTGTAGTGTGTCGAGATATTGCCTTATACATCTTTTATGTATATTGGGGTCAGCAATTTGTGAACCCAGATTATATAAAGATTAGTAGTATTTAAGCAATGTCTTCCCATTGTCTTTGGGCGATGTCATGATTTTTGACACATCCTTAATGGATTGTATTCTGCGCTGCGCAGCATTCTGCTCTTTTAATGCCCTTAAAAGGGCATTCAGGTCTTTTTTGGCCCATTAAAATAAAAAAATCCCTAATCTTAAAAAAAAACAAAAACTAAAAGTAAAAACCTAACAATAACCCCGAAATCGGTACTCACAGTTGCTGAAGTCCGACAAAAGATCTTCATCCCAGTAGCAAAGCATCTTCATCCAGACGGCTCCATCTTCATCCATCGCAGGACTGGCATCATCTATCTTCTTCATCCCTGCGGAGGCAGAGCAGTCGCTGGATGCACGGAGGCGGAAGTCCAAGCGGAGGTCCATCGGTCCGACGTGGAGGTCCTCTTCATGTGATCATCGGCCCCACACTGAGAATTCAATGCAAGGTACCCCTTTTATATTGGCTGATTAACCTATTGGCTGAAAAATTCAAATCAACCAAAAGGATTTAAGCAGCTCTCATTCCAATTGGCTGATTGAATTTTTTAGCCAATAGGAATGCAACGGTACCCCAATATAAAAGGGGTACCTTGCATTCAAGCTTCAGTGTGCAAAGGTCAATCGCATGAAGATAACCTCCATGTCGGATCGATGGAACTCCGCCTGGACATCAACCTCTGTGCATCCACCGACCGCTCAGCCTCCCCAGGGATGAAGAAGATAGAAGATGCCAGTCCCGTGATGGATGAAAATGGAGCCATCTGGCTGAAGATCTTTCGCCGGACATCAGCAACTGTACCTATTTTGGGGTTAGTGTTAGTTTTTATTTTTGGGGTGTTTTTTTTTAGATTAGGGTTTTTTTATTTTAATGGGCTAAAAAAAAAGCTGACTGCCTTTTTAAGGCAGTAAAAGAGCTGAATACCCTTTTAAGGGCAATGCCCTTTTTGGAGCAATGGATAAATTCGTTTTTTTTAGTTAGGTTTTTTATTTTGTGGGTTTGGGGGGGTGAGGGTTTGTAATATTAGAGGGTGTTTGTTTAAATTTTTTGCAAAAGAGCTGTTAACTTTAGGGCAATGCCCTACAAAAGGCCCTTTTAAGGGCTATTTGTATTTTATTATAGATTAGGTTATTTTTATTTTGGGGTGTTTTTTTTTAAATTTGGTTATTAGAATAGGAATCATTTTTATTGTTTTGGATAATTTCCATTGTTATTTTTTGGAGTGTTTTTTTTTTTTAGATTAGAGCTTTTTTATTTTTAATGGGCTGAAAAAGAGATGAATGTCCTTTTAATGGCAATGCCCATACAAATGCCCTTTTCGAGGCAATGGGTAGATTTTTATTTTTTATTTTGTGTGTTTGGGGGGGGGTGGGGTTTGTAACATTAGGGGGTGTTTGTTTTTATTTTTTGCAAAAGAGCTGTTAACTTTAGGGCAATGCCCTACAAAAGGCCCTTTTAAGGGCCCTTAGTAGTTTATTATAGATTAGGATTTTATTTATTTTTTTTAAACGGGTTATTAGAATAGGAATAATTTTTATTGTTCTGGTTAATTTCATTTGTTATTTTTGTAATGGTAGTTTTTTTATTTTTTTTATTTTAGTGTATATTATTTTTTGTAATTGTAGTTTTAATTTTTTGTAATCTTAGGTTTTTTTATTAATAGTAATGTTAGCTTTTATTATTTTTAGTAATGTTAGGTGTTTTATTTTTAGTAATGTTAGGTTTTATTAGTGTAAGCTTAGGTTTTATTGTTATTTCACAGGTAAGTTGTATTTATTTTAAATAGGTAGTTAGTTAGTTAATAATTGTAACTTTAATTTAGGTGTATTAATTTTGTTAAAACTAGTGGGTGTCAGGTTTAGGGGTTAATATATTTTAATTTAGGTAGTTGTGATGTGGGGAGGGCGGCAGTTTAGGGGTTAATGGGGGTGGCGGTTTAGGGGTTAATAGGTTTATTTTGTGTCGGTGATGTGGGGTATTGCGGTTTAGGGGTTAATAGCTTTATTTAGTGTCGACAATGTCGGTGACAACAGCGGTTTTAAATAATTTTGTTTCAGCAATCGGCGGCATATTAGTTATGTTAAGTTAAATCATTTTTTCAGATACATTCATTTTTTTCGGATACATTCTTTATTCATATGCATTATTCTATTCTAAACTTTAGAATAGAATAATAAATATGAATAAAGAATGGATCCGAAATAACGAACGGATCCAAAAAAACTATTTAACTATATTCATGTGCTGAGCTATTGGTGCAGATCTATTCCATTTAATGTCCCCAATGTGTTCCAAAATCCTAGTTCTTAACTCTCTGGAGGTCTCTCCCACGTAGATCAAATTGCATTTGTACATTGCAATATAAATAACCATACTAGATCTACAGTTCATAAATGTTTTTATCTCATATTTTTTATTTGTATTGGGATTTGTAAACATTTTTGTAGGGATTATGTTTCTGCATGCTTTGCATTGCCCACATTTATAGAAGACCTTAGTTTCTCTTAGCCATGTTCTTGGTTTGGACACAGAATAATTGCTATTAGTCAGAATGTCTTTTAAATTTTGTGACCTTCTATTTGTTATTAGTGGACTTTTTGTTACTACCTCCAATAGGTCAGGGTCATCAGTAAGTACATGACAATGTTTCTTGAAAATCTGGTGAATTTTGTAGTTGTTTTCATCAAATGTACCTATGACTTTTAGGCCTAGATTTAGAGTTTGGCGGTAGCCGTGAAAACCAGCGTTAGAGGCTCCTAACGCTGGTTTTAGGCTACCGCCGGTATTTGGAGTCACTGAAAAAAGGGTCTAACGCTCACTTTTCAGCCGCGACTTTTCCATACCGCAGATCCCCTTACGTAAATTGCGTATCCTATCTTTTCAATGGGATCTTTCTAACTCCGGTATTTAGAGTCGTGTCTGAAGTGAGCGTTAGAATTCTAACGACCAAACTCCAGCCGCAGAAAAAAAAACAGGAGTTAAGAGCTTTTTGGGCTAACGCCGGTTCATAAAGCTCTTAACTACTGTGCCCTAAAGTACACTAACACCCATAAACTACCTATGTACGCCTAAACCGAGGTCCCCCCACATCGCAGCCACTCGATTCAATTTTTTTAACCCCTAATCTGCCGACCGCCACCTACGTTATACTTATGTACCCCTAATCTTCTACCCCTAACACCGCCGACCCCTATATTATATTTATTAACCCCTAACCTGCCCCCCACAACGTCGCCGCCAGCTACCTACAATAATTAACCCCTAATCTGCCGACCGCAAAGCGCCGCCACCTACATTATAGCTATGTACCCCTAATCTGCTGCCCCTAACACCGCCGACCCCTATATTATATTTATTAACCCCTAATCTGCCCCCCTCAACGTCGCCTCCACCTGCCTACACTTATTAACCCCTAATCTGCCGAGCGGACTGCACCGCTACTATAATAAAGTTATTAACCCCTAATCCACATCACTAACCCTATAATAAATAGTATTAACCCCTAATCTGCCCTCCCTAACATCGCCGACACCTAACTTCAATTATTAACCCCTAATCTGCCGACCGGAGCTCACCGCTATTCTAATAAATGTATTAACCCCTAAAGCTAAGTCTAACCCTAACACTAACACCCCCCTAAGTTAAATATAATTTAAATCTAACGAAATTAATTAACTCTTATTAAATAAATTTTTCCTATTTAAAGCTAAATACTTACCTGTAAAATAAATCCTAATATAGCTACAATATAAATTATAATTACATTGTAGCTATTTTAGGATTAATATTTATTTTACAGGCAACTTTGTAATTATTTTAACCAGGTACAATAGCTATTAAATAGTTACCTAGTTAAAATAATTACAAAATTATTTTAACTAGGCAGTTTTAATAGGGACTTTGCAATGTGGGTTAATGGTGTATTAGGGGTTAATGGTTTTAATAGGGACTTTGCGATGTGGGTTAATGGCGGATTAGGGGTTAGACTTTTATGGGAGATTTGATATTTTTATTTATTTTCTTAGACGCCGGCAGTTTCTAAAGTGCCGTAAGTTACTGGCGACTCCAGAAATTTGTATTTACGCTCATTTCTGGACATCGCTAGTTTATCCGACTTACGGAACTTTATGAATTGCCCGCACCGTATAAGTGATACTCAGATGTGTGAGGTAAAATTACGGGTGGCGCAGGTTTCAGCAGTTGCGCTGAAGCTTGGCCCGCATATGTAATCTCGCCCCTGGTGTTTTAAATAAATATAGATTATTATTTGCATTTTAGAACACAAAGATCAAATCAAAGATGGAGGCAGAGACGATTGTGAGTTAAAGACGGGCAAATAATAATTTTTGATCATTTTAATGTAAAAATATTATTGAAAAAGTCTGAATTTCAGGATAAGTTTTGAAAGTCCGGATTTAAAGTGATTGTAAAGTTTAAGGACTTAGTGCCCAGTATCTAAAAATACTCTTAAAAACAGGGGCACTTTAATTCATTAAACTTTAAAAAAACACGCTTTTGTTTTTAAATACTTACCATTTTGTTGCGTTAAACTGACCCCTGATCCTCCACCCACATCTCCTTCTGTATTTTGCAGATCAATGACTAATCTGGCTTCCTCCAGTCGTTGCGTGCCCCACAAGCTAAACGCCAAACTTGGCCTATTTTAAATCCTTAAAGACAAAGAAAACTCACAGTCATGTAATCCTGCTATTAATGGATGTAAGGAAGACCTTGAAAATATAGGCATGAGCTAATAACACAGCTCTAAAGGATATCCTTGACAAAGCCAAACAGATTGGTGAAACGTACGACGGATATTTTAATTGGACGTCACTAGGAAGGTGGGACTTTGAATGGACTGCTCCAGCTGACAGTTAAAGGGATACTGAACCCAAATTTTTTTCTTTTTTGATTCAGATAGAGCATGCAATTTTAAGCAACTTTCTAATTTACTTCTTTTTTTTTTCAAATAATTTTTTATTGAGACAAGGAATAGAAATAACAGAAAAGGGAGTGTGTCCCAGCACAAGACAAATACAGAAAGAAAAAAATAGCTGATACAGATCACATATGTAAGGTACATAAGAGTTAAGACATTGGTGTGCTAATATAGGATTTGTTAAGATATTATCTAGACAATAGAGTTTCAATATTAATATAATAATAGGAGTCAATGATATGGAGATATCTAGGTTGAAAACAGAGAGATAACATTTGACGTAAGTTATAGCACCAACTTTATGACCTTAAATACAGCATGCGCACAGTGAAGTCAAAACATGTGTGACTGGGGCATATAGAAATGAAGTCTCAGTTTTATAATACAGGTAACTAGTGGTCCCTACTCTCAAATAAAGAGTATTCTATACACTGAAAATAGTGAGAGAAAGGGAGCTGGCATTTATCAGGCCTCCCGTAGGCCTGCGAATATAGGGGGGTGAGGGATGCAGCGGGCAAGAGCCGCTCATAATGGGGGGGAGAGGGGAGAAGGGAAGGGGAGGGGGGGCGGAGCTAGATAATTTGTCTTAAAAATATAAACTACAGGGCGATATGGAATGGAATGGAATAGGATCTCAGGGCTTTTGAGTATACTCCTGGATAACATCTCTAAAATAGGAAAACTAGGGCATGTGAATGTAAGGGAGATTGCCAAAAAGGTTACTAACAGGGGGGGGGGGCATTTCTATAGACACAAAAAGTCAGTTAAGGGCCACTACATGACCCCCTCTCCAGGGAAGGTGCTATCTATAGACGGTGCAGGTAAAAGGAGAAGGGATATGACCCGCAGGTACTAATCGCCAGCGGGAAAGGGAGGAGAGGGGCCAGATATAATTGGGAGGTGTCTAAGAAGGCCATATCCTGAATAGCCAGGGTCTGAGGGGCCTGGGGAGCCTCTGGGTGAGCCCCTCTCCTAGGGGAGTGCCACCTATAGGCGATGCGGGAAAAAGGAGAAGGGATATGACCCGCAGGCATTAAGTACCAGCGGGAAAGGGAGGAGAGAGGCTTAACGAAAACAACTATTATGTGCTAGAAATATGAGCAAGCGCATAAATAAATTAAGGATGATATTCATACAGCCACAGAAAATGATAGTTAGTAACAAATAATCTAAATAAACAACAACAACTATTAAACACAACATAGAGCAGGTTTGGGACTTGTTACCCAGTTGCTGTTAATCATTCATAAACTAATATGTTGCTGGTAATAGAAATAACTCCCCCTAGTATGACCAAGCTAATCAAAATATCTAAGAGAGGTAATATAGAGCGTAGGACTTGAAGCTATACATCATCATAAGAGATACAATGTCAACAATAAGCTTTGTAAAGCTAAATAACTCTGTCTAGTGATAAATTTATCCTATATCTTATACTGGAACATATGTCCAACACCCTGCAGAAAGAACCTATGCGTCCAACCAAGGAAAGGACAAAAACTTGTATGCCAGACCGTGCCTTCCCAGTAAGCACTGCCCAGCAATGTCTGGTGATGCCTGCATGGAAACACTACAGTGACCAGACAAAATATCTCTGAATTTAAGGGAACTGTTTGGTAATATCAAAGCTCTAAATTTTTCACTAAGGAGCAGATCAACTCTCTATCTAACTAAGGCATGTATAATAATATGTTTCTATACAGTGGGGAGCTTTAAAAGAAGGATGGTAGTAGCTTGGAAGCATAAAATGTTAGAAAAGCTGTGGTAAAAACATAATTGAATGACAAAGCATAGTTAGTTAGCCATCAACAAAACATCATCAAACATGGTCCATTGTACATGTATGCAGCGTAATCTACCAAATTGACTATCCTTTTGGGGTCATATAGGAAGGAGCCTGAAAATAAGTTATGGGCTGGTTCTTACAATATTATGCAACCTACATGAGAACTTTATCATGCACAATGCTAACACCCTGCACAAAATATGTTAACTGTAGAAATGGGACTATATTATATCGATTTTTAAATTTGAACAGAAACAGGCTGGTTATATAAGTGTCCCTCAACTGGAGGAAGTGAAATTTTGAATAGAGTATGCAGTGTGAGTCTATACACAACTAGCCAAATAAAAGCTTATTAGAATCTGAGGTAAACATATGTCATCCCCACACTACACCTCTCCTCAGGAAAAAGCTGTCATTAAACTAATACGAGATAATTAGGTGGTATAGAGCAGTAACGTTATTTACAACATATGCAGGCATAATAACTGTTATAGGTAAAAGCAAAACGATTATAATATGCAACCCTACAGTGTGTGAGATAAGTCCATTCATTAGGGGAGCCAAACGTCAGACATTATAACCTTCTTCAATATACTCGCTGAGCTAGCTGAATTCTTTTGGAACAATATCTGACAATTTGAGGCATAACACTCTGCCGCAGTTCGTGAGGGTATTTTCTTCTATAAAGTGTCACTGGATTATGTTTCCCCTGTAAGCCAACGGGCTTGGTAGAGCATTAAGTCAACTGAACATATGGGGGTATATAAGAATTCAAGTAGATAAATTGTGGGCTGGGACCTATAGCTGTTTTCGGAATAAATGGGTACAGAACATAATAAAATAGATCATGGGACTCTAAGTCCTTAGAGAGACAGATGCTCCCCCACGCTAAAGTCACATAAAATGTTTAGCCAATTCCCCGTCTATGAGGCGGCACTGTCAGCGGCTCACTGCCTGAATCCTTCACAGGGTTATGGCGATCCTCCGAGATGAGAGCTATAGAGCCAAGGTATGGGTTGAGGGCTTCTGGGTAATCCTCACCTCTGTATCGGAACTTCTCCAGCGACAAGTAAAGGATCTCCCCCAGCTGTCCACGATGTTCCCCTGCGTCGCCTGAAGCCTTGAAAATGGTAGGTGCTGGCGCTATGTGCAGGCTCAGACAGGGAGGCAAAGAGAGCGGTGAGCGCTGCAAATCCACAGTCCAGAGGTGTCTCGCTGGTCTAGGCATAGCGGCCTCTATATGGGCTAGCTCAGCTGTACGTGCCTGCAACAGGTCGTTGTCTAGTAAAATGTTAGGCGAATCTCGTCCGGACCGTTTTTCCTGCAGTAACCCAGAAGGAAATTGAGCAGGCGATAAATCCTCTGTCTGGTCAGCTAAATGAGTATCATGGCTGGATAATCTAGCAGCGCCATCTTGGTTGCGCAGTTCCACGATGACATTTCTTAAGCTGAAGAAATGATTATCAGCTTTGTCAAACAGGCTGTCTAGAACAGAAATGAGGTGCGTAGGAGATTCCCCCATCCTAAAAGCTTGATGAGTAAAATATAAGAATTCCTAAAACATCATTAATAAAGGCTTTAATAACTAGGTCTCAGGAGCTCTGTAAAAACACGTCTTTCCTCTGTGGTGTCAAGCTCCGCCCCTCTAATTTACTTCTATTCGCAATTTTTCTTCGTTCTCTTGATATCTTTATTTGAAAAAAGGGCATCTAAGCTAAGGAGCCAGCAAATTTGTGGTTCAGAACTATGGACAGCATTTGTTTATTGGTGCTGTCCAATCAGCAAGGACAACCCAGGTTGTTCACCAAAAATGGGTTGGCATCTAAACATACCAAGAGAATGAAGAACATTTGATAATAGGAGTAAATTAGAAAGTTGCTTAAAATTGCATGCTCTATCTGAATCACAAAATAAAAAATTTGGGTTCAGTGTCCATTTAAAGGCCAGTTCTTCTGCATCTTTTGATCGTTTTTATGTATGCAGTTCTTATGTCCTTACAGGGACCTGAAACCCCAATTTTTTTCTTTCATGATTCAGATAGAGAATACAATTTTAAACAACATTCCATCTTACTTCTAATTTGCCTAATTCTTTAGATATCCTTTGTTGAAGAAATAGCAATGCACATGAGTAGCAAATCACAAGAGGCATCTATGTGCAGCCACCAATCAGCAGCTTCTGAGCCTATTTTGATATGCTTTGCAACAAAGGATAGCAAGAGAATGAAGGAAATTAGATAATAGAAGTAAATTGAAAAGTTGTTTAAAATTGCATCCTCTTTCTAAAGAATCATGTTCCTTTAAGTGACATTGTCCTTTTTAATTAATATTTCACCCAGGATGGGTCACCATGCGCATGTATACATTAGAGTGAAGTTATTAGCTCATGCCTGTGTGAGTATATTTTCAAGGTCTTCATTACATCCATTAATAACAGGATTTAATGACTGTGAGCCAGATTACAAGTGAAGTGGTATTTTGCGCTTACCCTAGAGTGCTAATTGTGCTAGAATTAAACATTTTGCCCTTGTCGGTTTGCACTGGTATTATGAGTTTAAAGTTAAAAGCTAAAGCTCTCGCGCTAACCTGACGATAACAAACAGCTTACTTCTAGTGCAATTAGATTGTCGCACAAACAATAACCATAGAAGTCAATGGAGAAAAAAGTGGGGGGAAAAACACCTGACTCACGCGCAAACACGATTGTTTATTTTTATATGCGCATACCTGATTGCATATTCTAATATGCGCGTACCTGATTGCATATTCTAATATGCGCGTACCTGATTGCATATTCTAATATGCGCGTACCTGATCGCATATTCTAATATGCGCGTACCTGATTGCATATTCTAATATGCGCGTACTCGATCACATATTCTAATATGGGCAAACCCTACATGAAAATTTGACTATTGCATACATATGTTTTTACATGTTTTCATCTACCTAACGGCAAAGGGCTCCAATGCACTTTTTTATGTCTATATATGTGTACATATGTATTTATGTGTTTATACGTGTATATGTGTCTGTAAATACATTTATACACATATAAATAGCCCACGGATTGAAGGATTTTAGCTTGTAGTTGAGTTTAGTATGTTTGGAGATTATGACTGAATGTTTTCACTAAAAACTCTATAGTTTATTCCCAACCATTTAATAGTGTATAATCATCTTCAGGCACCCTGCACATAGGAATATTAGTCACAGATTGGCACTGTGTTAATACTTTTACAAACTAGTCACAATATGTTGCAATTTTTGTTTAAGCAATTGAATATTGCTACATCTGATGGAGATTACTAATACAGGTGGTAAATGCTATAACTTCTCCTTTTTTTAAATTGTGATCAACAGTGTGTATTCATTACTTGTTACTTAAGGGAGTAATAGGATCTTTAATTAACTCTCATCTAGATTACGAGTTGAGCGTTATGACTCAAATTGCAGCGTTTCATTTTCCCTAACGCAGCCATTACAAGTTTCTGTAGCGCCACAAAAATCACCATCTACGCTCAAATCCATAACGCTCTCCCAAACCAGTAGTTATTGATATACCGCTACTAAAAACATTCACAAATCACTTCAAAAATATTATACAAAGTACACTTACACTTATACAAACTGTACAATTTTTATTTTTTTTATAAAAAAAAATGTTGTTCAAAATATAATGGATAAAAGATAGGAGATTTCGGGTGTTAGAAAAAAAATGCACACAAACCCATTTTACATTGACTTACATAGACATACAGTACATGAACATGCACTCATTTAGCTACATCTACGTACAAATATCATCACATACATACATAAATCGATACATACAAGCAATATACAGCACATTACGTACACAAAACATTTTTTTTATATGAAATTAACACGATTTCGGTACTTTTTCTCAGAATGACATGACGTCTCTCACTTTACACTCAACAGAAGTGTTGGAAGTTTTTTTTCTTTCAGTTTATAGCCTCCATTGACTTCTATGGGGATTACAAGCTCGTGCACGCGACCGGCCTCTTTCCGTAATGCACGCGGAAATTTTCTCTTTTAAAACTTGTAATGGCAGCGTTATAATTGTGGCGTTAATTCATTCATTCTTGCGTTGGTCCCGCAATGACAAATAGATCAAGAAATATACTATTTGCCACTGGAGTTATGTGTCTTACATGTGTGAACATCACTACAACATCAAAATCTTTTAGGAAATTACATTACATCAACTATCACGATCAATTCTATCATCACCAATACGAAATATGTTTCAAGAATTAACTCATATTTAAACGGACATAAAAAATACTTTTTTAAGATTTCATTATTCAGAAACAGTAGGCAATTTTAAACACTTGTCTCATTTACGTCTATTATAGCATTTCATTCATTGGCCCCTATTTATCAACCCATCAACTTACTTGCATTCGCCGGCACCAATACGCTCACCTAAGATCGCCTACATCGCTGCTGCGGACCAGAATACGTTCTCCAAAGTTACCAAAAAAGCTGTCAAAAAGCCGCGCACCAAGTACGGGGCGATGAGCAGTGGACTGTTGTTAACTAACAGTCAACGATCTCGCTGCTCTTCAGCTTTTTCTCAGCTTTATTGGTATACTGTCAATAAACACCCACACTATACTAAACTGTTTAACCCCTAAACCGCCGCTCCCGGAGCCCACCGCCACCTACATTATGTTATTAACCCCTAATCTGCCTCCCTACACTGCCGCCACCTACATGATACTTATTAACCCCTAATCTGCCGCCCCTAAAGCGCCGCCACCTACATTATGTTATTAACCCCTAATCTGCCCCTCCTACACCGCCGCCACCTACATAACATTTATTAACCCCTAATCTGCCACACCCTTCACCGCCGCCACCTACATTATGTTATTAATCCCTAATCGCCCCCCCACACCGCTGCCACCTACATAACACTTGTTAACCCCTAATCTGCCGTCCCCAATGTCGCCGCCACTATATTAAATTTATTAACCCCTATACCTAAGTCTAACCCTAACACCCCCTAACTTAAATCTAATTTAAATAAATATAAATAAAATTACTATCATTAACTAAATTATTCCTATTTAAAACTAAATACTTACCTATAAAATAAACTCTAAGCTAGCTACAATATAACTAATAGTTACATTGTAGCTAGCTTAGGGTTTATTTTTATTTTACAGGCAAGTTTGTATTTATTTTAACTAGGTAGAATAGTTATTAAATAGTTATTAACTATTTAATAACTACCTAGCTAAAATAAAGACAAATTTACCTGTAAAATAAAACCTAACCTAAGTTACAATAACACCTAACACTAAACTACAATCAAATACAATTAAATAAATTACATACAATTAACTAAATTAAATACAATAACATAAATTAAATTAAATTATCTAAAGTACAAAAAACAAACACTAAATTACAGAAAATAATAAACAAATTACAGAAATGTAAACTATTACACCTAATCTAATAGCCCTATCAAAATAAAAAAAGCCCCCACAAAACAAAAAAAAACCTTAGCCTAAACTAAACTATCAATAGCCCTTAAAAGGACCTTCTGCGGGGCATTGCCCCAAAGTAATCAGCTCTTTTACCTGTAAAAAAGAGTACAAACACCCCCCCCAACAGTAAAACCCACCACCCACACAACCAACCCCCCAAAAAAAATACTACCTAAAAAAACCTTAGCTCCCCATTGCCCTGAAAAGGGCATTTGGATGGGCATTGCCCTTAAAAGGGCAGGTAGCTCTTTTGCAGCCCAAAGCCCTAACCTAAAAATAAAACCCACCCAATACACCCTTAAAAAAACCTAACACTAACCCCCTGAAGATCGACTTACCGGAAGACGTCTTCATCCAAGCTGGGCAGAAGTGGTCCTCCAGACGGGCAGAAGTCTTCATCCAAGCCGGGCAGAAGTGGTCCTCCAGACGGCAGATGTCTTCATTCAGATGGCATCTTCTATCTTCATGCATCCGGCGCGGAGCGGGTCCATCTTTAAGACATCCAACACGGAGCATCCTCTTCGGCCGACGACTACCCGACGAATGAAAGTTCCTTTAAGTGACGTCATCCAAGATGGCGTCCCTTAAATTATGATTGGCTGATAGAATTCTATCAGCCAATCAGAATTAAGGTCGAAAAAAATCCTATTGGCTGATGCAATCAGCCAATAGAATTGAATTTCAATCCTATTGGCTGATTGGAACAGCCAATAGAATGCGAGCTCAATCCTACGAAATATGTTTCAAGAATTAACTCATATTTAAACGGACATAAAAAATACTTTTTTAAGATTTCATTATTCAGAAACAGTAGGCAATTTTAAACACTTGTCTCATTTACGTCTATTATAGCATTTCATACATTGGCCCCTATTTATCAGCCCATCAACTTACTTGCATTCGCCGGCAACAATACGCTCACCTAAGATCGCCTACATCGCTGCCGCGGACCAGAATACGTTCTCCAAAGTTACCAAAAAAGCTGTCAAAAAGCCACGCACCAAGTACGGGGCGATGAGCAGCGGACTGTTGTTAACTAACAGTCATCGATCTCGCTGCTCTTCAGCTTTTTCTCAGCTTTATTGGTATACTGTCAATAAACACCCACACTATACTAAACTATTTAACCCTAAACCGCCGCTCCCGGAGCCCACCGCCACCTACATTATGTTATTAACCCCTAATCTACCCCCCTACACCGCCGCCACCTACATTATACTTATTAACCCCTAATCTGCCCCTCCTACACCGCCGCCACCTACATAACATTTATTAACCCCTAATCTGCCACCCCCTTCACCGCCGCCACCTACATTATGTTATTAACCCCTAATCGGCCCCCCCCCACACCGCTGCCACCTACATAACACTTATTAAAGCCTAATCTGCTGTCCCCAACGTCGCCGCCACTATATTAAATGTATTAACCCCTATACCTAAGTTTAACCCTAACACCCCCTAACTTAAATCTAATTTAAATAAATATAAATAAAATTACTATCATTAACTAAATTATTCCTATTTAAAACTAAATACTTACCTATAAAATAAACCCTAAGCTAGCTACAATATAACTAATAGTTACATTGTATCTAGCTTAGGGTTTATTTTTATTTTACAGGCAAGTTTGTATTTATTTTAACTAGGTAGAATAGTTATTAAATAGTTATTAACTATTTAATAACTACCTAGCTAAAGTAAAGACAAATTTACCTGTAAAATAAAACCTAACCTAAGTTACAATAACACCTAACACTAAACTACAATCAAATACAATTAAATAAATTACATACAATTAACTAAATTAAATACAATAACCTAAATTAAATTAAATTATCTAAAGTACAAAAAACAAACAAACACTAAATTACAGAAAATAATAAACAAATTACAGAAATGTAAACTATTACACCTAATCTAATAGCCCTATCAAAATAAAAAAGCCCCCACAAAATAAAAAAAAACGTTAGCCTAAACTAAACTATCAATAGCCCTTAAAAGGACCTTCTGCGGGGCATTGCCCCAAAGTAATCAGCTCTTTTACCTGTAAAAAAGAATACAAACAACCCCCCCAACAGAAAAACCCACCACCCACACAACCAACCCCCCAAAAAAAATACTAACTAAAAAAACCTAAGTTCCCCATTGCCCTGAAAAGGGCATTTGGATGGGCATTGCCCTTAAAAGGGCAGGTAGCTCTTTTGCAGCCCAAAGCCCTAACCTAAAAATAAAACCCACCCAATACACCCTTAAAAAAAACCTAACACTAACCCCCTGAAGATCGACTTACCGGGAGACGTCTTCATCCAAGCCGGGCAGAAGTGGTCCTCCAGAAGGGCAGAAGTCTTCATCCAAGCCGGGCAGAAGTGGTCCTCCAGACGGCAGAAGTCTTCATTCAGATGGCATCTTCTATCTTCATGCATCCGGCGCGGAGCGGGTCCATCTTCAAGACATCCAACGCGGAGCATCTTCTTCGGCTGACGACTACCCGACAAATGAAATTTCCTTTAAGTGACGTCATCCAAGATGGCGTCCCTTAGATTACGATTGGCTGATAGAATTCTATCAGCCAATCGGAATTAAGGTAGAAAAAAATCCTATTGGCTGATGCAATCAGCCAATAGGATTGAATTTCAATCCTATTGGCTGATTGGAACAGCCAATAGAATGCGAGCTCAATCCTATTGGCTGTTCCAATCAGCCAATAGGATTGAAGTTTAATCCTATTGGCTGATTGCATCAGCCAATAGGATTTTTTTCTACCTTAATTCCGATTGGCTGATAGAATTCTATCAGCCAATCGTAATCTAAGGGATGCCATCTTGGATGACGTCACTTAAAGGAACCTTCATTCGTCGGGTAGTTGTTGGCCGAAGAGGATGCTCCGTGTCAGATGTTTTGAAGATGGACCCGCTCCGCGCCTGATGGATGAAGATAGAAGATGCCGTCTGGATGAAGACTTCTGCCATCTGGAGGACCACTTCTGCCCGGCTTGGATTAAGATTTCTGCCCGTCTGGAGGACCACTTCTGCCCGGCTTGGATGAAGACGTCTCCCGGTAAGTCGATCTTCAGGGGGTTAGTGTTAGGTTTTTTAAGGGTGCATTGGGTGGGTTTTATTTTTAGGTTAGGGATTTGGGCTGCAAAAGAGCTACCTGCCCTTTTAAGGGCAATGCCCATCCAAATGCCCTTTTCAGGGCAATGGGGAGCTTAGGTTTTTTTTGTTAGTATTTTTTTGGGGGGGTTGGTTGTTTGGGTGGTGGGTTTTACTGTGGGGGGGGGGGTTGTTTGTATTTTTTTTTACAGGTAAAAGAGCTGATTACTTTGGGGCAATGCCCCGCAAAAGGCCCTTTTAAGGGCTATTGGTAGTTTAGGTTAGGCTAGGGTTTTTTTTTATTTTGGGGGGCTTTATTTATTTTGATAGGGCTATTAGATTAGGTGTAATTAGTTTAAATTTCTGTAATTTGTTTATTATTTTCTGTAATTTAGTGTTCGATTTTTTTTGTAGGTGTCGGCGGTGTAGGGGGGGCAGATTAGGGGTTAATAAGTATAATGTAGGTGGCGGCGGTGTCGAGGCAGCAGATTAGGGGTGTTTAGACTTGGGGTATATGTTAGGGTGTTAGGTGTAAACATAACTTTATTCTCCCATAGGAATCAATGGGATATCGGGCAGCAGCGAACACAAACTTTCGCTGCTTTAAGACTCCCATTGATTCCTATGGCATCCGCTGCCTTCAGGGCGGTGGATTGAAAACCAGGTACGCAGGGCCGGAATAGTGCCGAGCGTACCTGGTAAAAATTTGTTAACTTGCAAAAGTAGTCAGATAGTGCCGAATTTGCATTCGGAACATCTGTAATGACATAAGCAACAATCTGTGTCGGACTTTGACCGGCGGATCGTATGTTACGTCACAAAATTCTACTTTTGCCGGTCTGTAGGGTTTGATAAATAAGGGGAATCAGGCTCGCCACAATTACGCTGCAGAATTCCAGCGTATTTGCAGTTGACGGCTTGATAAATAGGCCCCATTATCTTTATATGCTTTGATGAACAACATATCTAGAAAGGCTCACAAGATGATGATTGATGACTGCACATAGATGCCTTTTGTCATTGCCTCACACATGTGCATTGCTATTTATTCAACAAACCATATATAAACAATTAACACATTTACATCATACAAGTACATTGGAAGATTGGTTATCATTGGATTCTCTCTCTGAATCATGAAAGAGAAATTATGGCTTTAGTATCCCTTTAACATCACGATTTACTCATAATATACCATTAGGAATTCCATAGAATAATAAGATATCATTAGAAAATATAGTTGTCGCTTTTTTGGAAGGAACAACAAAAAAGGAACAGATGTGGGAGAGAATCACAATACATACATATATGTACATAACACACATCACAGAACAACAAAACACACATTTATCTTTTTAATCATCACACAATAAGAATGCTGCAAACTACAAAGAGGATGCTCCGTGTCGGATGTCTTGAAGATGGACCCGCTTCGCGCCGGATGGACGAAGATAGAAGATGCCGTCTGGATGAAGACTTCTGCCGTCTGGAGGACCACTTCTGCCCGGCTTGGATGAAGACTTCTGCCCGTCTGGAGGACCACTTCTGCCCGGCTTGGATGAAGACGTCTCCCGGTAAGTCGATCTTCAGGGGGTTAGTGTTAGGTTTTTTTAAGGGTGTATTGGGTGGGTTTTATATTTAGGTTAGGGCTTTGGGCTGCAAAAGAGCTAACTGCCCTTTTAAGGGCAATGCCCATCCAAATGTCCTTTTCAGGACAATGGGGAGCTTAGGTTTTTTTTGTTAGTATTTTTTTGGGGGGGTTGGTTGTGTGGGTGGTGGGTTTTACTGTTGGGGGGGTTGTTTGTATTTTTTTTACAGGTAAAAGAGCTGATTACTTTGGGGCAATGCCCCGCAAAAGGCCCTTTTAAGGGCTATTGGTAGTTTAGTTTAGGCTAGTGGGTTTTTTTTATTTTGGGGGGGCTTTTTTATTTTGATAGGGCTATTAGATTAGGTGTAATTAGTTTAAATTTCTGTAATTTGTTTATTATTTTCTGTAATTTAGTGTTTGATTTTTTTGTAGGTGTCGGCGGTGTAGGGGGGTCAGATTAGGGGTTAATAAGTATAATGTAGGTGGCGGCGGTGTTGGGGCAGCAGATTAGGGGTGTATGTTAGGGTGTTAGGTGTATACGTAACTTTATTCTCCCATAGGAATCAATGGGATATCGGGCAGCAGCGAACATAAGCTTTCGCTGCTTTCAGACTCCCATTGATTCCTATGGCATTCGCTGCCTCCAGGGCAGCGGATTGAAAACCAGGTACGCAGGGCCAGAATAGTGCTGAGCGTACCTGGTAGAAATTTGTTAACTTGCAAAAGTAGTCAGATAGTGCCGAATTTGCATTCGGAACATCTGTAATGACGTAAGCATTGATCTGTGTCGGACTTTGACCGGCGGATCGTATGTTACACCACAAAATTCTACTTTTGCCGGTCTGTAGGGTTTGATAAATAAGGGGAATCAGGCTCGCCACAATTACGCTACGGAATTCCAGCGTATTTGCAGTTGACAGCTTGATAAATAAGCCCCATTATCTTTATATGCTTTGATGAACAACATATCTAGAAAGGCTCACAAGATGATGATTGATGACTGCACATAGATGCCTTTTGTCATTGCCTCACACATGTGCATTGCTATTTATTCAACAAACCATATATAAACAATTAACACATTTATATCATACAGTACATTGGAAGATTGGTTATCATTGGATTCTCTCTCTGAATCATGAAAGAGAAATTATGGCTTTAGTATCCCTTTAACATAACGATTAACTCATTGTATACCATTAGGAATTCCATAGAATAATAAGATATCATTAGAAAATATAGTTATCACTTTTTTGGAAGGAACAACAAAAAAGGAACAGATGTGGGAGAGAATCACAATACATACATATATGTACATAACACACATCACACAACAACAAAACACACATTTATCTTTTTAATCATCACACAATAAGAATGTTGCAAACTACAACAACAGATTGAAGATTTGCAAACTAGACAGGCATGTTGCTGATATGATGACATCATTCTAAGCTTCAACCATACAGATTCCAGCATTAGAACTGTGCCGCCCCTTTCATCAGTTTCTGACTCAATATTACAATATTACATATACGTAGATGAGAGGGTTGGAAGATCTTCATTATTATTGCGATTTCAATGGAACACGTAAAATATTGAGATCTCGCCAATCACTTATATATATATATAATATTATTGATTCAACCATTACTTTATCGTTTTGCAACAATATTGCAGCAACAGTGATCAATCAGATTCTATGACATATCTATGCACACATTTTACACAAGTATGCACTTTCCCTCATGTTAGCGTGGACGTGTGGTTTTTTACTATAACATCGCGTTTACTAAGTATTTGTTACGCATATGAACAAACATTACGAAGATGCACTGTATATGTTACATTTTACACTTTAACACTTTCACATTACAATTTATTGTGGAAAAACAAAATTTCATCAATCACAATAGAAAAATTCCCACTTTGAAAGCATTCGCACCGCTAACATACAATCAAGTGTATACAATCAGCAATCATTACGAACACACTAGCATTGGACATTTTGCACTATAAATCCCCCAAACAACATGGCCAAAGCATCTCTTGTGATCGACATTGTATCAAATCACTTCTGTGTGGTTGCATACCTTGTTACTCCTTGTGTGTTTGCTCTGCTCTTTGGCTTTGTGCTGCTTTGCTTTGCAAATATGGATAACCCCCAGTTAGATTGTTTAGGTGCTGTTGGACAAGTTTTGTACAACAGAATCAGGCGGGCTCAGCATCTCCAAGAGAGGCGTGGGGAACGTCTGATTAGAGGTCCTCGTGTTCACAGGATGAGGCTCACCTTGGACAAGTATAGGCTCAATCAGCAGCTTATGAGCCTTTACAATGTACTTAAACCATACCTGGAGCCACGCAAACGTATGCGGACTGCAATCCCTGGCATGTCCAAGATGCTATGCTGCATACATGTCCTGGCGTCCGGAACCTTTCAATCCAGAGAGGGATACATCCATGGTTTGTCCCAGGGTACCTTTTCTGTGGTTTTTGACAAGTTTCTGAATGCCATGATACAAATTAGTAGGATTTACATAGGATTCCCTCAAAATGAGGATGATTGCAGGTGAATTCTATGCAATAGCTGAAATGCCCAATGTTTTGGGAGCAATAGATTGCATCCACATTGCGCTGCATTTTCCAGCAGAAAAGGGCCACTACAGAAATCGCAAACACTTTCATAGTTTGAATGTGCAGTTCGTTTGTGATTCATGGATAAGGATTATGCAGGTGTGTGCGAATTTCGGGGGGGGGCAGTCATGATGCCCTTATCCTCAGGCAGTCGTCACTCTGGTGGCAGTTTGAGGACAGACAGTTTCCCCATGGGTGGCTCGTTGGTGAGTACTTGCACAGCATGGTTAAGAAGTTAGACAATTGCCACTGTAATGTTTACAAACAGTTGTGTGTGTAATGTGCAAAATGTGCACCTATAGGCATCTATTTATCAAGCCGTCAACCGCAAATACGCTGGAATTCCGCAGCATATTTGTGGCGAGCCTGATTCCCCTTAGTTATCAAACCCTACAGACCGTGAAAAGTAGAATTTAGTGAAGTAACATACGATCCGCCGGTCTCAGTCCAACACAGATCGATGCTTACGTCATTACAGATGTTCTGAATGCAAATTCGGCACAATCTGACTACTTTTGCTAGGTACGCTGGGCCGGAAAAGTGGCAAGTGTACCTGGTTTTCAATCCGCCGCCCTGGAGGCGGCGGATACCATAGGAATCAATGGGAGTCTGAAAGCAGCGAAAGCTTATGTTCGCTGCTGCCCGATATCCCATTGATTCCTATGGGAACGTTTACACCTAACACCCTAACATGTACCCCGAGTCTAAACCCCCCTAATCTGCCCCCCCTACACCGCGCCACCTACAATATACTTATTAACCCCTAATCTGCCGCCCCTACACCGCCGCCACCTAAATAAAAGTTATTAACCCCTAAACCGCCGCTCCCGGAGTCCACCGCCACCTACATTATACTTCTTAACCCCTAATCTCCTGCCCCTACACCGCCGCCACCTACATTATACTTATTAACCCCTAATCTGCCGCCACCTACATTATATTTATTAACCCCTAATCTGCCCCCCCTACACCGCCACCACCTACCTACATTTATTAACCCTAATCTGCCGCCCCCAACGTCGCCGCCACTATATTAAATTTATTAACCCCTAAACCTAAGTCTAACCCTAACACCCCCTAACTTAAATATAATTTAAATAAATCTAAATAAATATTCCTAGCATTAAATAAATTATACAAAATAAAAAAGCCCCCCCAAAATAAAAAAAAAGCCCTACCCTACACTAAATTACAAATAGCCCTTAAAAGGGCATTTTGCGGGGCATTGCCCCAAAGTAAGCAGCTCTTTTACCTGTAAAAAAAAATTACAAACCCCCCCAACATTAAAACCTATCACCCACACAACCAACCCTACTCTAAAACCCACCCAATCCCCCCTTAAAAAAACCTAACACTAACCCCTTGAAGATCACCCTACCGTGAGAAGTATTCACCCAACCGGGCCGAAGTCCTCAACGAAGCCGGCAGAAGTGGTCCTCCAGATGGCAGAAGTGACGGTTCCTTTAATTGACGTCATCCAAGATGGCGTCCCTTCAATTTCGATTGGCTGATAGAATTCTTTCAGCCAATCGGAATTAAGGTAGAAAAAATCCTATTGGCTGATGCAATCAGCCAATAGGATTGAACTGGCATTCTATTGGCTGATTGGATCAGCCAATAGGATTGAACTTCAATCCTATTGGCTGATTGCATCAGCCAATAGGAATTTTCCTACCATAATTCCGATTGGCTGAATTGAAGGGACGCCATCTTGGATGACGTCACTTAAAGGAACCGTCATTGTTGAAGAAGACGTCATCAGAAGAGGATGCTCCGCGTCGGATGTCTTGAAGATGGGTTAAAAAGTATAATGTAGGTGGCAGTGGTGTAGGCGGCAGCAGATTAGGGGTTAATAAGTATAATGTAGGTGGTGGTGGGCTCCGGGAGCGGCGGTTTAGGGGTTAAACACTTTATTTAGTTGCGACGGGGTCCGTGAGTGGCGGTTTAGGGGTTAATACATTTATTAGAGTTGCAGTGGGCTCCAGGAGCAGCGGTATAGGGGGTAAACAGTATAGTATAGTGTGGGTGTTTAGTGACAGGGTACCAAGAAAGCTGTGAAAAAGCTGAAGAGCAGCGAGATCGATGACTGTTTGTTAACAACAGTCCGCTGCTCATCGCCCCGTACTTGGTGCGCGGCTTTTTGACAGCTTTTTTGATAACTTTGGAGAACGTATTCAGGTCAGCGGCAGCGATCTTAGGCAATCTTAGGCAAGCCTATTGGTGCCGTCGAATGCAAGTAAGTTGACGGCTTGATAAATAGATGCCATAGGATGCGCTTTAACCATTTATTTGTCTCTTTCTGCAAATGTCTAATTTGAGCGAAAAACAGATATGTAGCAGGTCATAGCTTATAAATGTGCAGATATAGGATGCACTTTAACCATTTATTTGTCTCTTTCAGCAAATGTCTAGTTTTAGCGAAAAACAGATATGTAGCAGGTCATAGCTTATAAATGTGCAGTTCTAGGATGCAATTTAACCATTTATTTGTCTCTTTCAGCAAATGTCTAGTTTTAGCGAAAAACAGATATGTAGCAGGTCATAGCTTAAATGTGCAGATATAGGATGAGCTTTAACCATTTATTTGTCTCTTTCAACAACTGTCTAGTTTTAGCGAAAAACGCATATGTATCAGGTCATAGCTTAAATGTGCAGATATAGAATGCACTTTAACCATTTATTTGTCTCTTTCAGCAAATGTCTAGTTTAGGCGATTTTTGTATACACAAATGCATTTTATCATTTTATAATTTTTTTTAATTAATTTTTTCATATAATTTTAATATCATTTTAAGATATTTGTAATATTGACATTTTGCCATGGTAATTATTTATAGGTGATTCGAGTTACATGAGCCGGCCTTGGCTCATTACGCCATTACATAATCCAGCTTACGAGGCCGTAGTGGAGCAGATGTTTGGGCTCCTCAAATTGCAGTTAAGATGCCTGTACTGGTCTGGAGGAGCCCTCCAATACAGCCCTAGTAAGGTGGTGAAGATGGTTATAGCCTGCAGCTTCCTTCATAACATAGATCAGCAGGCTGGGATGCTGCAGACTGTCCAGGCCCTCCAAGACCTCCTCCAAGATGAGGAGGACGACCCAGTTCTAGAGGGGCCATTCCGGGATGAGGGGGTCAATGTCAGAGCCAACATCATTAACCGCCACTTCAGGCGGTAAATACTATAAGTCATATAGGAGCATTGCGAATATGTGAGACTTTTAGTAAAATGCAAGTAGAATTGTGCGAACATGTTAGGATTGTTCAAGAAATTATTATAGCAAAATCTAAAATATATTTTTTTATCATAGGTAATTTATGCATCATATTATTCTGGCATTGGCTCCTGTAATGACTTTGTCACCTGATTTTTAAAGACAACATCAGATGGTAAGTATAGACAATGTATAGACCGAGACTGGGAGGGGTTGCCCAATGATCCATTATATGGCATACAATTAGTTTACATGTATTTAGTTTAGACATTATTAGATTTTAGATATTCTGAAATGGAAAATGCCACAGATAGCAGCTAAAGGGATACTCTGAAGCACATTAGAATTAACAAAATCATACATCAGAGGTTAAGTATGGACAATCCATGTGAATCTCCTTCACAATGTATTGTTATAACATAACACAAAAGAGGCTACATACACTTAGTAAGCTATTGCTATAAACATTTTAGGAAATAGGTAGTGTTAGGGGAGGGATGCAAAAGTATGTACCATTTTATTAGAGATTTGATTTACACTATATTTTCCATTAGGGAGATTGACTTCATCTATAGACTGAAAATATAGAATGCCTATGTGATCATGTCTGTGGCATTGTCTTTCAACTGTGCTGACTTTGAAAACCATACAAAGACAAGTTCACGTGGTGAGTGTATACAATGTATGGACCGAGACTGGGGTGGGGTGGGGGGTTTGCCCAATGATCCATCATATGGCATACAATTAGTTTAAATGTATTTAGTTTAGACATTATTAGATTTTAGATATTCTGAAAGAGATAAATGCCACAGATAGCAGATAAAGGGATACTCTGAAGCACATTATAATTGATAGTCTTAGTGAGCTATTGCTATAAACATTTTAGGAAATTGGTAGTGTTAGGGGAGGGATGCAGAACTATGTACCATTTTATTAGAGATTTGATTTACACTTTATTTTCCATTAGGGAGATTGACTTCATCTATAGACTGAAAGTGAAGAATACCAGACTGAAAGTGAAGAATACCTATGTGATCATGTTTGTCACATTGTCTTTCAACTGTGCTGACTTAAAAAACCATACAAAGACATGTTCACAGGGTAAGTGTACACAATTGACTGGAACAAGACTGGGGGGATGCAGGGTACAACCTATGAGAAACACTTATGTTTCCTCATTTCTTTTAGATGTTATTTCACAATCCTCTATTTCAAAAGTGATGAATATGGCCTCTATTTATCAAGCTGTCAACCGCAAATACACTGGAATTCTGTGGCATATTTGTGGCGAGCCTGATTCGCCTTAGTTATCAAAGGCTAGAGACCGGCAAAAGTAGAATTTTGTGACGTAACATACGATCCACCAGACTCAGTCCGACACAGATCGATGGTTACATCACTCCAGATGTTCTGAATGCAAGTTCGGCACAATCTGACTACTTTTGGAAGTTATCAAGATCCTACCAGGTACGTTTGCCACTTTTCTGGCCCAGTGTACCTGGTTTTCAATCCGCCACCCTGGAGGCGGCGGATGCCATAGGAATCAATGGGAGTCTGACAGCAGCAAAAACTTATGTTAGCTGCTGCCCGATATCCCATTGATTCCTATGGTAAATGTCTACACCTAATAACCTAACATGTACCCCGAGTCTAAACACCCCTAATCTGCCCCCCCTACACTGCCGCCACCTACTTTATACTTATTAACCCCTAAACCACTACTCCCGGAGCCCACCGCCATTCTAATAAACTTATTAACCCCTTAACCTAATTCTAACCCTAACATCCCCCTAACTTAAATATTATTTAAATTAATCTAAATAAATTTACTATTATTAACTAAATTATTCCTATTTAAAACTAAATACCTACCTATAAAATACACCCTAAGATAGCTGCAATATAATTAATAATTACATTGTAGCTATTTTTTTTTTTTTTTTAATTTTACAGGCAACTTTGTATTTATTTTAACTAGGTACAATAGTTATTAAATAGTTATTAACTATTTAATAACTACCTAGTTAAAATAAATACAAAAGTAAATACAATTAAATAAAATAAAATAAAATACAAAAAAAAAACACTAAATTACATAAAAAAATAATAATTACAAGAATTTTAAACTAATTACACCTAATCTAAGCCCCCTAATAAAATAAAAAAAAACCCCAAAATAATAAAATTCACTACCCTATACTAAATTACAAATAGCCCTTAAAAGGACCTTTTGCGGGGCATTGCCCCAAAGTAATCAGCTCTTTTACCTGTAAAAATATAAATACAACCCCCCCCCAACATTAAAACCCACCACCCACACACCCAACCCTACTCTAAAACCCACCCAAACCCCCCTTAAAAAAACCTAACACTAACCCCCTGACCTCCAAAATTGCAGAAGTCTTCATCCGATCCGGGCAGAAGAGGACCTCCAGATGGGCAGAAGGCTTCTTCCAGGCGGCATCTTCTATCTTCATCCAATAGGATTTTTTCTACCTTAATTCCGATTGGCTGATAGAATCCTATCAGCCAATCGGAATTCAAGGGACGCCATCTTGGATGATGTCATTTAAAGGAACCTTCATTCTTCGTTAGGACGTCGATGGAAGAGGATGCCCTGCGACGGATGGATTGAAGATGGACCTGCTCCGCTCCGGATAGATGAAGATAGAAGATGCCACCTGGATGAAGCCTTCTGCCCGTCTGGAGGTCCTCTTCTGCCCGGATCGGATGAAGACTTCTGCCCCTCTAGAGGTCAACTTGTGCCCGGCTGGGTGAAGACGGCTCAAGGTAGGGTTATCTTCAGGGGTTAGTGTTAGGTTTTTTTAAGGGGGGTTTGGGTGGGTTTTAGAGTAGGGTTGGGTGTGTGGGTGGTGGGTTTTAATGTTGGGGGGGTTTGTATTTTTTTTTTTTACAGGTAAAAGAGCTGATTACTTTGGGGCAATGCCCCGCAAAAAGCCCTTTTAAGGGCTATTTGTAATTTAGTCTAGGGTAGGGAATTTTATTATTTTGGTGGGCTTTTTTATTTTATTAAGGGGTTTAGATTAGGTGTAATTAGTTTAAAATTCTTGTAATTTTTTTTATTTTCTGTAATTTAGTGGGGGGGTTGTACTTTAGTTTATTTTATTTAATTGTATTTAATTGTAGGTAATTGTAGTTAATTAATTTAATTTATTTAATTGTAGTGTTAGGTGTAATTGTAACTTAGGTTAGGATTTATTTTACAGGTACTTTTGTATTTATTTTAGCTAGGTAGTTATTAAATAGTTATTAACTATTTAGTAACTATTCTACCTAGTTAAAATAAATACAAACTTGCCTGTAAAATAAATATAAACCTTAAGATAGCTACAATGTAACTATTAGTTATATTGTAGCTATCTTAGGGTTTATTTAATAGGTAAGTATTTAGTTTTAAATAGGAATTATTTATTTAATTATAGTTATTTTATTTAGATGTATTTAAATTATATTTAAGTTAGTAGTGTTAGGGTTAGACTTAGGTTTAGGGGTTAATAACTTTATTATAGTGGTGGCGGTGTAGGGGGCGTAGATTAGGGGTTAATAAATATAATGTAGGTGGCAGTGGGCTCTGGGAGCGGCGGTTTAGGGGTTAAACAATTTATTTAGTTGCGGCGGGGTCCAGGATCGGCAGGATAGGGGTTAATAACTATATGTAGGTGGCGGCAGTATAGGGGGCGGCAGATTAGGGGTTAATAGGTATAATGTAGGTGGTGGCGGGGTCCGGGAGCGGCGGTTTAGGGGTTAATATATTTATTAGAGTTGCAGCATGGTCAGGGAGCGGCAGTTTAGGGGTTAATAACTTTATTTAGTTGCGAGGGGCTCCGGGAGCTGCGGTTTAGGGGGTAAACAGTATAGTTTAGTGTGGGTGCTTAGTGACAATATAGAAAGAAAGCTGTGAATAAGCCGAAGAGCAGCGAGATCGATGACTGTTAGTTAACAACAGTCCACTGCTCATTGCACCATACTTGGTGCGCGGCTTTTTGACAGCTTTCGTTATAAATTTGGCGAACGTATTCAGGTCCGCGGCGGCGATGTTAGGCAATCTTAGGCGAGCGTATTGGAGCCGTCGAATGCAGGTAAGTAGACAGCTTGATAAGTAGAGGCCTATGTGTCAGGTTTTACTGTGAAATGACTCAAATGTGCAGAACTAAAAATATGTACCTTGTAAATATAGGAATATTCGACTGACACATTTAAATAATTTGTAGCTACCAGCGTGATATTATGTGTATTATATTTGGAAAGAAACAGTTAACACTTGTAACCGATTTGTTATTACAAACCCAGAAGTAAACAGGTTTTGATTAATGAATTTAGGAAACACTTCTGGGTTAGTTTAAGGTAGAAAAAATAATGACAAGGAGGCTTTAGCGAGAAAGAGGATTAACATATTTAGCAGTAGTATCAGAAGACTAATAAGGCTAAACTGAATACTTGCATGGAGAGGATAAAATAAGGAAATCAATAGGCTCCAATATACGTAAATGTTGTGTGAACAAAGCAGCTGAAATGTATACATTTGTAGAGAGCAAAAGGAAAGTACCTGGTATATAAGTAGTGAAGTAACTACCGTATCAAAGGAATGGAAAGGCGGTCGAGTCAGGATGTGGACAAGTGTAGATAGAGTGAGATGCATCCATGTCCGTTGGTTTGACCGCTAAGCTGGAGCACAGAGGAAGTTGGTCTGATTAGCTGAGCCAGATGACGAGCTGGGGAGAGGTACGTAGGAAGCCGTCAGCAGCTGGAGGAATATACCGTAATCACAGTATAGGGAGAACTCTGGTAAATCCTATAATCAGGAAGGATGATCTGAAGAGAGCTTGTCAGGATACGTCCTAACATAGGAAGACTTGCAACAAAATAACAAGCAACTATGATAGGAGGGAAGGGGCTTATGAAGGGAAAAGCCCTTCCCCTAATTAAAGGAACAGGCATGAGAGAATATATAACAGTTTCCCCTTCAAGGAAAGCCCTCCGGGGATTCAGGGTAAAGGCCTGTCAGGAAATATGTGATGGAAAATGGAGAGTAAACGTGGAGCAGATATATTGGAAGCCAGTTCCCAAGAATCCTCTTTGGTGGAAAAACCCTTTCAGCGAACGAGATATTGCAAACGACCATGAGAAATTCTGGAGTCAAGGATAGAGGATACTTCATACTCCAAGCCCGGTTGGGGGTGAAGTGGTGGAGCTCTAGAAGTTGTTGTAGTGTTGGCAGAGAGTTTGCATGGTTTTAAGAGAGACACATGGAATGTAGGATGAATTCGGTAGTGATTGGGTAGTCTTAATCTAACAGCATTACTATTAATGATTTCACTTATAGGGAAGGGACCAACATACAACTGAGTGAATTTACGAGAAGGTGTACGAAGTTTAAGATGTTGGGTGGAAAGTCAAACTTTGTCACCGACCTGATACTCGGGGGAGGCTCTACGATGGAGGTCGTAGTAAATTTTATGTTTTTGGGATTCCTTAATAGTTTCCTGAAGGACTTGAAAGTGTCGATAGTTCATTGACAACCTCATTCACTTGAGGTGAGGGAGTTTGTGAATTTGGGAGTAAGTTGAAACTGAGGTAAAATCCATAGTTGGCATAAAACGGTGAAATTTTTGTGCTATGGTTGGTTGATTTGTTATATGTGAACTCCGCAGTACTGATATAATATGCCCATTTGTCTTGTTCTTGTGAACAGTAGACCCGTAAATACAGTTCCAAGGACTGGTTTGTCATTTCACACTGCCTATTTGTTTGTGGATAGTGATGTCGCGAATAGTTCGCCGGCGAATAGTTCGCCGGCAAACATAACTTGTTCGCGTTCGCCGCAGCGGGCG
The DNA here is from genome assembly GCF_027579735.1 of Bombina bombina. Lineage (NCBI taxonomy): Eukaryota > Metazoa > Chordata > Amphibia > Anura > Bombinatoridae > Bombina > Bombina bombina. The sequence goes on from NC_069500.1 coordinate 1,312,587,964, forward strand.
AACATATGCGATGTTCGATCCGCCTCCTATTCATCATCATTGAGTAAACTTTGACCCTGTATCTCACAGTCTGCAGACACATTTCAGCCAATCAGCAGCAGACACTCCCTCCCAGACCCTCCCAGCTCCTGGACAGCAGCCATTTTAGATTCATTCTGATCCTGCATTCTTAGTGAGAGGAGGGATAGTGTAGCTGCTGCTGATTTTATAGGGAAATTCATAGCTAGGCTAGTGTATTCAGTGTCCACTACAGTCCTGAAGGACTCATCTGATCTCTGCTGTAAGGACAGCACCCCAAAAAGCCCTTTTTAGGGCTAGAACATCTTTTTTTTTTTTGCCTGTGTAATTTTGACTGTGAAACATCAGTCTGCTAGTGTAATCTAATTGCAGTTGCCTGCCTGCCTGCCAGCGTATGTGCCAGGCCCACTTGCTAAGTGCCACTCATCTGTTGTAACAGTAATGTAAATTTTGTAAAAAAAAACTTTTTTGACTGTGAAACATCAGTCTGCTAGTGTAATCTAATTGCAGTTGCCTGCCTGCCAGCGTGTGTGCCAGGCCCACTTGCCAAGTTAGTGCCACCACTCATATTTGTTGTAACAGTAGTGCAAATATTTTAAAAAAAAACTTTTTTGACTATGAAACATCAGTCTGCTACTGTAATCTAATTGCAGTTGCCTGCCTGCCAGCGTGTGTGCCAGGCCCACTTGCCAAGTTAGTGCCACCACTCATATTTGTTGTAACAGTAGTGTAAATTATGTAAAAAAAAACTTTTTTGACTGTGAAACATCAGTCTGCTAGTGTAATCTAATTGTAGTTGCCTGCCTGCCAGCGTGTGTGCCAGGCCCACTTGCCAAGTTAGTGCCACCACTCATATTTGTTGTAACAGTAGTGTAAATATTTTTTAAAAAAACTTTTTTGACTGTGAAACATCAGTCTGGTAGTGTAATCTAATTGCAGTTGCCTGCCTGCCAGCGTGTGTGCCAGGCCCACTTGCCAAGTTAGTGCCACCACTCATATTTGTTGTAACAGTAGTGTAAATATTTAAAAAAAAAACTTTTTTGACTGTGAAACATCAGTCTGCTAGTGTAATCTAATTACAGTTGCCTGCCTGCCAGCGTGTGTGCCAGGCCCACTTGCCAAGTTAGTGCCACCACTCATATTTGTTGTAACAGTAGTGTAAATATTTAAAAAAAAAAACTTTTTTGACTGTGAAACATCAGTCTGCTAGTGTAATCTAATTGCAGTTGCCTGCCAGCGTGTGTGCCAGGCCCACTTGCCAAGTTAGTGCCACCACTCATATTTGTTGTAACAGTAGTGTAAATATTTTTTAAAAAAACTTTTTTGACTGTGAAACATCAGTCTGCTAGTGTAATCTAATTGCAGTTGCCTGCCTGCCAGCGTGTGTGCCAGGCCCACTTGCCAAGTTAGTGCCACCACTCATATTTGTTGTAACAGTAGAGTAAATATTTAAAAAAATAACTTTTTTGACTGTGAAACATCAGTCTGCTAGTGTAATCTAATTGCAGTTGCCTGCCTGCCAGCGTGTGTGCCAGGCCCACTTGCCAACTAGTGCCACCAATCATATTTGTTATAACAGTAGTGTAAATATTAAAAAAAAACTTTTTTGACTGTGAAACATCAGTCTGCTAGTGTAATCTAATTGCAATTTATCTAAAAAGGGGCAGTTTGCAGAGGCTTAGATACAAGATAATCACAGAGGTTAAAAGTATATTATTATAAATGTGTTAGTTGTGCAAAACTGGGAAATGGGTAATAAAGGGATTATCTATCTTTTAAAACAATAAAAATTCTGGTGTAGACTGTACCTTTAAACGGGGAGTTTGGTCTGTCACTGTAAAGCGGGCGTAACCCTTACACTACATGATCGATACAACATCATACCTGATGTTTTAAAGCACGTTATTCCAAACTATTTAGGAATGTTAGGTGATTTATGCCCTTTATGGCTTAAAACCAGACTCTGCATCAACTATGTATTTTTCCTTTGGAGTTTTGCCATGGATGCCACGCCGGCATGCCACAGTCCAGGTGTTAGTCTCCTTGAAACAACTTTTCCATCACTATTGTGGTCAGAAAGAGTCCCTGTTGGTTTTAAAGTTCGCCTGCCTATTGAAGTCAATGGCGGTTCACCCGGTTCGCAAACAGTTGAGGAAGTTCGAGTGCGCCGTTCGCGAACCGAAATTTTTTGGTTGGCGACATCACTATTTGTGGATGGTAGGATGTAGTAAGTTTTCTTTCTATGTTTAACCTTTTACAGAGAAGTGTCCAAAATCTAAAGGTAAACTGACTAACTCTGTCTGTGAGAATGAATGAAGGTAATCCATGAAGTTTGACAATATTGTTATTGATCAGTTCTGCAGTCTGAGATGCTTTAGGAAGACCTTGGGCTGGAAGGAAATGTGCCATTTTGGTAAATCAGTCTACAATGACTAGAATTGTAGTGAAAGATGAGGATTTGGGTCAACTATAAAATTACCTTCCAAGGGCGGTTAGGTATAGGTAAAGAAATGAGTAGACCATATGGTTTGAAATGATCTTTCTTAGGCCTAGATTTAGAGTTTGGCGGTAGCCGTGAAAACCAGTGTTAGAGGCTCCTAACGCTGGTTTTAGGCTACCGCCGGTATTTGGAGTCACTCAAAATAGGGTCTAACGCTCACTTTCCAGCCGCGACTTTTCCATACCGCAGATCCCCTTACGTCAATTGCGTATCCTATCTTTTCAATGGGATCTTTCTAACTCCGGTATTTAGAGTCGTGTCTGAAGTGAGCGTTAGAAATCTAACGACAAAACTCCAGCCGCAGAAAAAAAACAGGAGTTAAGAGCTTTTTGGGCTAACGCCGGTTCATAAAGCTCTTAACTACTGTGCCCTAAAGTACACTAATACCCATAAACTACCTATGTACCCCTAAACCGAGGTCCCCCCACATCGCCGCCACTCGATTAAATTTTTTTAACCCCTAATCTGCCGACCGCCACCTACGTTATACTTATGTACCCCTAATCTGCTGCCCCTAACACCGCCGACCCCTATATTATATTTATTAACCCCTAATCTGCCCCCCACAACGTCGCCGCCAGATACCTACAATAATTAACCCCTAATCTGCCGACCGCAAAGCGCCGCCACCTACATTATAGCTATGTACCCCTAATCTGCTGCCCCTAACACCGCCGACCCCTATATTTATTAACCCCTAATCTGCCCCCCCTCAGCGTCGCCTCCACCTGCCTACACTTATTTACCCCTAATCTGCCGAGCGGACCGCACCGCTACTATAATAAAGTTATTAACCCCTAATCCGCATCACTAACCCTATAATAAATGGTATTAACCCCTAATCTGTCCTCCCCAACATCGCCGACACCTAACTTCAATTATTAACCCCTAATCTGCCGACCGGAGCTCACCGCTACTATAATAAATGGATTAACCCCTAAAGCTAAGTCTAACCCTAACACTAACACCCCCCTAAATTAAATATAATTTTAATCTAACGAAATTAATTAACTCTTATTAAATAAATTATTCCTATTTAAATCTAAATACTTACCTGTAAAATAAATCCTAATATAGCTACAATATAAATTATAATTACATTGTAGCTATTTTAGGATTAATATTTATTTTACAGGCAACTTTGTAATAGTTACCTAGTTAAAATAATTACAAAATTACCTGTAAAATAAATCCTAACCTAAGTTCTAATTAAACCTAACACTACACTATCAATAAATTAATTAAATAAAATACCTACAATTACCTACAATTAAACCTAACACTAAACTATCAATAAATAAATTAAATACAATACCTACAAATAACTACAATGAAATAAACTAACTAAAGTACAAAAAATAAAAAAGAACTAAGTTACAAAAAATAAAAAAATATTTACAAACATAAGAAAAATATTACAACAATTTTAAACTAATTACACCTACTCTAAGCCCCCTAATAAAATAACAAAGACCCCCAAAATAAAAAAATGCCATACCCTATTCTAAATTAATAAAGTTAAAAGCTCTTTTACCATACCAGCCCTGAATAGGGCCCTTTGCGGGGCATGCCCCAAGAATTTCAGCTCTTTTGCCTGTAAAAAAAAACATACAATACCCCCCCCCAACATTACAACCCACCACCCACATACCCCTAATCTAACCCAAACCCCCCTTAAATAAACCTAACACTAAGCCCCTGAAGATCTTCCTACCTTGTCTTCACCTCACCAGGTATCACCGATCCGTCCTGGCTCCAAAATCTTCATCCAACCCAAGCGGGGGCTGGCGATCCATCATCCGGTGGCTGAAGCGGTCCAGAAGAGGCTCCAAAGTCTTCATCCTATCCGGGAAGAAGAGGCGATCCGGAACGGCAACCATCTTGATCTAAGCGGCATCTTCTATCTTCATCCGATGACGACCGGCTCCATCCTGAAGACCTCCAGCGCGGACCCATCTCCCTCCGGCGACGTCCAACTGAAGAATGACGGTTCCTTTAAGGGACGTCATCCAAGATGGCGTCCCTCGAATTCCGATTGGCTGATAGGATTCTATCAGCCAATCGGAATTAAGGTAGGAATATTCTGATTGGCTGATGGAATCAGCCAATCAGAATCAAGTTCAATCCGATTGGCTGATCCAATCAGCCAATCAGATTGAGCTCGCATTCTATTGGCTGGTAAGGTAAAAAGAGCTTTGAACTTTAGTAATTTAGAATAGGGTAGGGCATTTTTTATTTTGGGGGTCTTTGTTATTTTATTAGGGGGCTTAGAGTAGGTGTAATTAGTTTAAAATTGTTGTAATATTTTTCTTATGTTTGTAAATATTTTTTTATTTTTTGTAACTTAGTTCTTTTTTATTTTTTGTACTTTAGTTAGTTTATTTCATTGCAGTTATTTGTAGGTATTGTATTTAATTTATTTATTGATAGTGTAGTGTTAGGTTTAATTGTATGTAATTGTAGGTATTTTATTTAATTAATTTATTGATAGTGTAGTGTTAGGTTTAATTAGAACTTAGGTTAGGATTTATTTTACAGGTAATTTTGTAATTATTTTAACTAGGTAACTATTAAATAGTTCTTAACTATTTAATAGCTATTGTACCTGGTTAAAATAATTACAAAGTTGCCTGTAAAATAAATATTAATCCTAAAATAGCTACAATGTAATTATAATTTATATTGTAGCTATATTAGGATTTATTTTATAGGTAAGTATTTAGCTTTAAATAGGAATAATTTATTTAATAAGAGTTAATTAATTTCGTTAGATTAAAATTATATTTAACTTAGGGGGGTGTTAGTGTTAGGGTTAGACTTAGCTTTAGGGGTTAATCCATTTATTATAGTAGCGGTGAGCTCCGGTCGGCAGATTAGGGGTTAATAATTTAAGTTAGGTGTCGGCGATGTTAGGGAGGGCAGATTAGGGGTTAATACTATTTATTATAGGGTTAGGGATGCGGATTAGGGGTTAATAACTTTATTATAGTAGCGGTGCGGTCCGCTCGGCAGATTAGGGGTTAATAAGTGTAGGCAGGTGGAGGTGACGTTGTGGGGGGCAGATTAGGGGTTAATAAATATAATATAGGGGTCGGCGGTGTTAGGGGCAGCAGATTAGGGGTACATAGGGATAATGTAAGTAGCGGCGGTGTACGGAGCGGCAGATTAGGGGTTAATAATAATATGCAGGGCTCAGCGATAGCGGGGGCGGCAGAATAGGGGTTAATAAGTGTAAGGGTAGGGGTGTTTAGACTCGGGGTACATGTTAGGGTGTTAGGTGCAGACGTAGGAAGTGTTTCCCCATAGCAAACAATGGGGCTGCGTTAGGAGCTGAACGCGGCTTTTTTGCAGGTGTTAGGTTTTTTTTCAGGTCAAACAGCCCCATTGTTTCCTATGGGGGAATCGTGCACGAGCACGTTTTTGAGGCTGGCCGCGTCCGTAAGCAACTCTGGTATCGAGAGTTGCAGATGCGTTAAAAATGCTCTACGCTCCTTTTTTGGAGCCTAACGCAGCGATTCTGTGGACTCTCAATACCAGAGTTATTTTTATGGTGCGGCCAGAAAAAAGCAGGCGTTAGCTACGCGGGTCGTTACCGACAAAACTCTAAATCTAGCCGTTAGAGAGTACACAAGTAACACAATTATTGATGTAGGTTTTCACTGACTCGTACATCTTTGGCCACCAAAATGATCTTTTAAGAAGATTTATAGTGTTGTTGATACCGGGGTGACCGCATAGGGGTGAGTCATGTGTGATTCTGAGAATTTAATTTCTTAATGATTCTGTAATATAAAATAGTTTACCTGAATAGTATAACCCATCTTGTTGTTTTGTTAGGTTGTAAGATGTGGTGGTATGGTCCTGTTCTTAAGCTTGTTAAATAGAGTGATGTAAATGAGAAGTGAGAGCGATGATATGTTCAGCAGGAATTATAGTAGATGAGATCTTGGGATGATTTGGAGGATCTTTTCGTGACAAAGCATCCGCTTTACCATTTTTTGAACCCGGTCGATAAGTTATCTGATAATGGAATCTTGAAAAGTAAAGGCTCCACCTTACCTGTCTGGCAGAAAGGGTTCGGTTAGTTTAGTGATACTCCAAATTTTTATGGTCCGTGTATATCATTATGGGTAAAGTAGTGCCTTCCAGGAGATGTCTCCAGTGTTCTAATGATGACTTAATAGCCAGAAGTTCCTTTTCTCCGATTGCATAGTTTAATTTGGCAGATGATAACGATTAAGAGAAAAAGGCCACTGGATGTAAAGGTTCTGTGGGGGATTTACCCTGTGATAGTACGGCACCTATGGCAAAATCCGGTGCATCTACTTCCAAAGTATACTGGAGAGCAGGGTCAGGGAAATGTAGAATTGGGGCTGTGGTAAATGCTGTTTTAAGAAAATCAAAAGAACGTTGTGCTTCAGTTGACCAATGGAAAGTTATATCTTTACTTGTAAGTCTTGTTAAGGGTATTACTATAGACAAGACTTTTTTTATAAACTTACGGTAGAAGTTTGAAAAGCCTAGGAAACTTTGAAGATCTTTTTTGTTGTTTGGCTGGGGTCAATTTATAACAGCGGAGACCTTGTTCTCCTTCATATGCACTCCTTGAGGAGTGATTTTATAACCAAGGAAGGAGATTTCATTTGAATGGAAGATACATTTCTCCGGTTTGGCATAAAGACGGTTAGTACTTATACGTATGAGTACTGTGGTTACATGTCGTATGTGATCTTGGATGTTGTCTGAGTATATGAGGATGTCATCTAGGTAAATGATGACATATACATCCAGTATATCACGGAAAATCTCATTAATAAAATTTTGAAATGTGGCAGGGGCATTGCAGAGCCCGAATGGTATCACTGTATATTCATAAAGTCCGTATCTAGTACAGAAAGCAGTGAGCCATTCGTCTCCACTTCTGATTCGTATGTGATTGTACGCTCCCCTCAAATCACGTTTTGTATAAATTGTGACAGTAGATAACCTCTCAATTAATTTGGGGATTAATGGGAGTGGGTAACGGTTCTTAATAGTTAGCTTATTTAACTGTCTGTAGTCCACAATTGGACAAATAGAGTTGTCTTTATTACGGACAAAAAATATACCTGCACCTGCAGGGGAGGTAGAAGGTCTTATAAACCCCTTTTTTAAGTTTAGATCCAAATATTCTTTCAAAAAATTCAACTCTGGATGGGAGAGCGGGTATATGTGACCATGAGGTACAATAGAACCTGGATATAAATCTATAGGACAATCGTATTGTCGATGGGGTGGTAGAGATTCAGCCTCTTTTTTTGTCAAAGACTTCTGCAAACTGAGAGTACTCTTTTGGTATAGTTATAACTGGTGTGTTATTGGACTTTGTTACCTCTAAGGTAGAGATAGAACGAAAACATGAATTCTTGCAGTGTTCTGAATGAAATTGTAGCTTAAGTGAAGACCAATCTATTGTGAGTTGATGGATCTTTAACCATCTTAACCCGAGAATAATTGGAAAAAGTGGGGATGAAGTGACATCAAAGGAAAGATACTCTAAATGACCTTGTTGTGTTGTGACTAAGATAGGATTGGTGTGGTGTGTGATAGGTTTGTTTGCTACATGTGTACCATAAAATAAACGAAGGACTAAGGTGTGTTCTTTTTTCACTACTGGAATTTTAGTTGCACAAACAATGTTTAAATCCACAAAGTTTTCTGAGGCACCGGAATCAATAACGGCTTTCTGAGATATCTGATGATGATCCCACTGTAGGGAAAGAGGTAATTCACAGTAAGTATTTGTATGAACATTTGTAGAATCTCTGTAAGGTAATTTAGTTTGCTTACCTTTTTTGTTTCTAGCAAGGTTTGGACAGTCCTTCACCTCATGAGCTTTAGACATACAATAAAGGCATACATTATTTGCCCGCCTTCTCAATTTCTCCTCTGCTTTAAGTGGACCACTGATGAATCCCACCTCCATCGCTTCTTCTGTGGTTTTGGTAGGTTGGGAGAATTTTGGTACCGTTCTTATGGGTAAGGACTTATAGGAGTATTTCTCCTTTTTTCGTTCTCTGATACGGCGATCAATTTGGATAGCTAGGGACATTAAACCATCCAGTATTTCTGGAATTTCTAGTCTTGAGAGCTCGTCTTAAAGTGCTTCTGACAATCCTAAACAGAATTGGTTTCTGAGGGATATATTATTCCACTGAGTATCTTTGGATAACCTCTTAAACTCAGCTATATAGTCCTCTACAGGCCTCTTTCCCTGTCTTAATGCTCTCATCTGAGTTTCTGACATTAGTTGTTTGAATCGGTCATCATAGAGAAGTGCCATAGCTTGAAAGAAAGCCTGTAGAGAATCTAGAATGGGGTAATTTTGTTTGTAGTAACTATTGGCCCAAGTTCTGGGTTCAGCTTCTAGGAATTATATTACTGTGAGTACCTTCTGTCTCTAAGTACTATAAGTTTTAGGTCTCATTGTGAATAGTAGTGAGCAGGCATTTTGGAAATACCTAAAATAACCTCTGTCAACTGAGAATACCTCTGGGAAAGAAACTATTGGTCCATGCACTGGTTCTGGCCTATATGTTTATGTGCAGCTGTACCTTTAATGATGTCACGTAGAGTCTGATTCTCCACCTGTAGTTCTCTTAACCCTTGGGTAAGGAGGTTGACTCTCTGTAAGAGGTTAACCACATGGTTAGAGAGTTCTGCTTGATCCATGGTTTATGGCTTGTTATTATGTCAGGTTTTACTGTGAAATAAATCAAATGTGCAGAACTAAAAACATGTACCTTGTAAATATAGGAATATTCGACTGACACATTTTTATAATTTGTAGCTACCAGCGTGATATTCTGTTTATTATATTTGGAAAGAAACAGTTAACACTTGTAGCTAATTTGTTTTTACAAACCCAGAAGTGAACAGGTTTTGATTAATGAATTTAGGAAACACTTCTAAGTTGGATTAAGGTAGAAAAAATAATGACAAGAAGGCTTTAGCGAGAAAGAGGATTAACATACTTAGCAGAAGTACCGGAAGACTAATAAGGCTAAACTGAATACTTGCATGGAGAGGATAAAATAAGGAAGTCAATAGGCTCCAATATACGTAAATGTTGTGAGAACAAAGTAGCTGAAATGTATACATTTGTAGAGAGCAAAAAGAAAGTACCTGGTATATAAGTAGTGAAGTAACTACCGTATCAAAGGAATGGAAAGGCGGTCGAGTCAGGATGCGGACAAGTGTAGACAGAGTGAGATGCGTCCATGTCCGTTGGTTTGACCGCTAAGCTGGAGTGGAGAGGAAGTTGGTCTGATCAGCTGAGCTGGATGACGAGCTGGGGAGAGGTACGTAGGAAGGCATCAGCAGCTGGAGGAATATACCGTAATCACAGTATAGGGAGAACTCTGGTAAATCCTATAATCAGGAAGGATGATCTGAAGAGAGCTTGTCAGGATACATCCTAACATAGGAAGACTTGCAACAAAATAACAAGCAACTATGATAGGAGGGAAGGGGCTTATAAAGGGAAAAGCCCTTCACCTAATTAAAGGAACAGGCATGAGAGAATATATAACAATATGACACATAATGAAGATAAACTGATATTTTAAATAGTATCAACTTTTAAAGATCATACATCCAGGTTACTTTGCGCAATGCATGCTATTGGTAAGAATCATAGGAGGAATAATGTGAAAATCGTTCATAATATATTGAATGTGTCTGACAATTTTCACCATGTCCTATTTTTGAAGACATTTATTTAATATACATTCCCCCTACTTTGTGCTAGAGAGGACTCAGATTGTGATCGATCAAACAGATTAAGGGATACATTTCATAGGTGACATGTAGGTATATTAATTTTTTAAGGGACAGGAAATATTACATTCAATTATGTCCCTCATACAATTGAATAATTAGGAATTTTAGCACAAAATAGGATATTAGGCATTATTTTGTCTATTTTTAAATGTTAATATGTAAGTCAACTCTTGATTAGACAATTTAATGTGATTAATTTTAAATTATGCAAATATATATATAGATATCCAGTCTGAACCTGGCTTTAATATCAGAACAAACAATAAATGTTAGAGCATAGACAGAAGATGACTTTACAATTATTATACTTATAGAACAATTTGTTTTAGTCATGTGAAATAACAGAATTGCTTTCAGATTCTAATTATTTTTTTATTTTTTTCTTACAGATTTTCAATTTTGATGAATTCCCAAAATAAGGATTATTCGAAGAATCTATTTTTTTTTAAATAAATATCTTTACATACTATATATTCTTTTATTTATTTAAATACATGTTTATATATACAGATAGCTAAGCATGCTAATGCACTGTGGCTGAGCTCTGTAGCAATCCAAGGGTTGCAGGTTCGAACCCCGGCGTGGTCCACTCAGACTTTCCTTCTTCTGAGGTCGATAAAATGAGCAGCACCTTGAGACCATTACGGGTGATTAGCTGCGCTTTACAAGTACCCAATACACATATATATATATATATATATATATATATATATATATATATTCTCTATCCAAGTAAGATAATAACAAATACATCTTTCTAATATTAGGACATGTCAAGAAAAGATTAGTCCCATGACTGGTTGTTAAAGTATCTATTTTACAAGCACATGCCTGATATTAAATATAATACAGTTACCTGTTTTTTTTTTTATTTAAAATATCAACACAGCTCAAGCAGATGAGTGTTAAAGTCTTGTATTTTACAAAAGTTAAGGTGGAGTTAGATACAGCCATATAATTTTTGGTTGTGTGATTTAGAGATGTACAAATCATAAAATGTTAATGACGAGGCTATGCAGTATAAAGTCTGCATAACAACTTTGGTTATGTTACTTTTAAGAAATGTGTAGGGTGAACTTGCTAGATTAAAGAGACAGTGTAGCTTAATTTTATATTCACATTCTAATATCTATCATTCTTTTTTTTAAAAGTTTAATATATTCTTAAAATAAATATAGCTTAGTTATTATGGTATCATTATTTGCAAGGTAACCTAGGTAGATGAAATGATCTTTAAAGAAAATATGATAGCTACATTTATTTTCACATTTAGACAGAGCTAGTTATTGTATGCCATATTGATGACTTTTCACTCTAGTTGAGTCATTTGAAGGGACAGTTAACTCATAGATATTTCAAAATATAATTTCTCATAATTATCATCTTTACCTGCTGTAGTGTATAAAATTGTTTACAAGTATTTCCGTTACCCTTAATTTTGATTTTAAAATAGTTTATTTATCCTATGGTATCTCCACCTATTCATAATGTTTTTGGCCTTAAGGCAAAGCTGAGTAAACACAGCCATCATAAGATATTACACTCCCGGTGGGGCATACAATATATAAGGTAATACAATGTAAATTTATTTTTTGGTTGATTGGTTTCCAGATATAAGAAGTATGTATATGTACACAATGTGATAAAGTTAGGAGATCAGATTATATCTACAAGCTTCAAACATTTTATTTGGTAGTGACTTCAAAACACAAAATAAGAATTCATATACAAACCGTAACAATTTAATTTCATACATTAATATACTCTGCTGCTGATTAAATAATAAGGAATTGTAAACACATTAAGTCAGGGGTGGACAGATGTTTGTAAGGCAAGGGCTACCGCTTATTTTATTCCAAGTGACGTGGTCACCTAGCTAAAAACAAAAACACTAGTTGATGGCTGAAAACTGTATTTTTTGCCACAAATAGGACCTGCTGGCTAAAAATTGTATTTTTGCCACAAATAGGACCTGCTGGCTGAAAATTATATTTTTGCCTCAAATAGGACCTGCTGGCTGAAAATTGTATTTTTGCCACAAATAATACAGCTTTAAAAATCAGCCGTGCTCTTTAATAATAAATACAGCCGCGCTCTTTACTGACTGTGAGAGCTCTCGCTTTACTTCACACTGGGACCATCAAGCAACCTTATCTGTGTACCGCACCTGCGTATGAATAAGTAGTCTCATAATCAAGTCTAGGGCTAGCGGAGTAGTCAAGCCTGGAACACATGGGAAATTCACAGCTCAGGAACAACAGGTACAACAATGACAATTAACTATTCTCAGCTAATCATAGACAAACTCATTCGACAAAGTAATTTTATTGGCTGGACGCTAGCTGAAGACGACTGCAAATAGTTGGGACAGTGACAGCATCAGAACCTGCAGGCTCTGTGCCCCCTTACACAGCAACCAGAGACTGGTATAGCAGCAACAGCACTGACCTGCACAATTTGGTGACAACAAATTCTGGGGACATAAAGCTGCAGAAACTAGCACAAAGTATAGCTAATATTAGTGTGTCAGAGAAAGTATCAGAGAGCAGCATCAAAGCCTGATAAAGAGTAAGTAAAAGAACATGAGGGGGAGTAACAGACCCTGGGGAAAAACAACAACACCAGACCATCCACCAGCAGAGCCTGGTGACAAGTAAAGGAGCTAAAAAGTAGCAACAGAATGTCAGACAGAGCAGGACCTGGAACTGCCAAACCCAGGGATACCGAGCAGCAGTCTGTACTATGGACTGACCGCTCTTGAGACAATAAGTAGGAGAGTTTGGGACAGGCAGTAACCAAAGCTGGGGCAGCGAGCTCAGCTACAGCCACGTCACGCATGCTGAAGTACACATACCGCCGTCATAGACTCATAGTTTTTCTCATACATCTACGGTGGCAAGGCTCTTCACTCAGAATCTAGATGTGTGAGAAATGTTTCTTTTATTATGCAGACTTTTGAAATTTTCCAGGCGGTCACCTCAAAATTAACTCGCGGTACACTGGATTTATTTAGAAACAGGGAACAATAGTTATTTTTAGATATGCCATAGATTAATATGATAAGAATCGGATATCTAATATTTTAAGAAATAGGACATATGTGAAAGACATAATTTTCTTTCCACTCACCTTGCTGAACTAATGAATTTAATTTTCATATTAGTGATCTAGTCTTCACATTTCAAAAGATATTATTTTTAATAGTTTATAATAAATTTATAAATTGTGTTACATAATATTTATTTACATTAATAGTTGAAGTTATTTTGACAAGCCCGGAGGGATCCAGCACTGATGCAGACTTGCCTTTGCAGGATGCTGGTAAGTCAATTGAGTCATTCATACATCATTAAAGGTGTCTTTTACAAAAATATTCGGATCATGATTATGATGAAGCATTCCATTTTAATAAAACTTATAATGTACTCCTCTAATTATATATATATATATATATATATATATATATATATATATATTATTAGTTTAATATTAAGCTCTCAAAGCTTCTTAGTCTACACCTTTGTGCTTCTGAACATGGCTAACACATGTTGATATTTTGTATAAATGTAGACAACAATCATCAAGCAATACACGCATGATAAATATTAAATGTTCTGTGTACTATGTTTTTTTAATTATTAATCATCTATTATTATATATTTTATTTCAATTGCATGCTCCATCAAAATTATGAGATTCCTAACTTTGATTCAGAATCTCTTTAATGCAACATTGATGTGTGTCCTTAAAGGGACAGTATACTGTAAAATAGTTTTTCCCTTAATGTGTTTACAATTGTTTTTTTTACCAACTGCAGAGTAAATAAATGTATCAAAATTAGCTTTTTAAGGTTTATTTGTGTATATTAAAGCTCTGATTTTGTGTTTTGAAGCCACAACCTAATACAATGGGTTGAGCTTGTAGGTATAATCAGATCTCATTACTGTATCACATTGTGCACATATACCTGCTTCTTTATCTTATATCTGTCCTTAAAACAATCACCAGTACCTTGAGAGAACAATGGAAAATCAACATTTTATTACCTTATCTCTGCTTTATCACACTGGGAGTGTAATTTCTTCTGCTGGCTGTGTTTACAAAGCTTATCTATAGCTGGTACGCGCGGCCACAAACTTTCAGAATAGGTGGGGATACCACATGCTAAATCAACCATTTCAAATGCCAATATAAGGGTAAAGGAGCTACTTGTAAACAATTTAATACACTCCAGCAGGTAAAGTGGATCATTGGGAACAAATTAAAGGGGAGAAATTTTTTGAGTAAACTGACCCTTTAAGCACCAGTAACACATGTTAAAATATTTGATTTTAACGTGTACACAACATATTATGTTTTACAGCTATGGATGTTACATGTGCGATGGAGGAGGATGTGGCTCCCTTGGAGTCTGATGGTATGTCAAATATATATAACAACATGTATATAACCTGTATTGTTTCAAAATCATACTATTGAATAAAACTAAAGTCTACAGCTTGGTCCCTTTAAAATATATTATTCCATTAATTTTTAAATACACTACTGCCCCCTTTCTATATAATGCAGTATGAACATATAAATTATGTATTTATTTGCTTATTTATGTATAAATTGTCATGAATGACATCATGATGTCACATACATATTACATCCAAACAACCAATAATGATGTTATGATTGTACAGACAGTCATTGCTAATCATCTGAGTGCCTAGATGCAGACCATCTCATTATGTCATCATTGTTCTGAGCTTCTCAGCCACTTCTAAGTATACATAAAACATAATCGTGTTGACCTTTATTGATTTAATTTCATGATGTATGATATGTAAAGGGATTTGAAAATGATTTATGTGTAGACTGTCCATTTCACTCAAAAGCACATTAATATTCCTCTAACCTAAAACGTTCAATTCTGAATGTGTCTATTAATATTAGGATGACATACATTTAATCCTAATGTAAAAGATGTATTTACAAAGCATACTCTGTAAAAGTAATGTAATATAGATACCATTCTATTCTTAATATTTAATATGAACGGTAGTATCTACCGTGTATATATTCTGAATAGTAATTGATTGAACCATCAAGCTTAAAATAATTATATTTAGGATTACAAAGGCAATCATCTTAATCTATATGGTAATCAGTGATTACCTTGTTTCAAAGGCTATGTGGAGTGGCCATTTATATTTGATCATATTACACACTCCCATATTATCCAATTGGTGGAGTCTCCAAAGTCAATCCATAGGCATGTGTCTAAAAGAACTCTGGTGTATCAATATCAAATGCATACATGCGTACTGATATATTATCAAAAAGAGAAATATCATATTGTAAAATCATAAAGATTAGCACATAATGTTGACTTTAAAAAATATGATTTTTAATGTATTGATCAAACTTTCCATGAAAAATACCAGTGAGCAATTAGAGTTTCAAGGATCAATTAAATATTATTATAAATTAGACTTGCTTCAAATCAATCAATACCTTTAAACATACTCATTATTGTGACTTTGTCTAAATATTTAAAAAAATAATAATACAGATTTAAAATGATGTTGAATATTAATTTATATCAATATAATAATATATTTTCATATACTGTATATGTATTTATAAAATTGTATTATATATTTCAGATGGACCTTCCACTTCTGGGAATCACACTCCCACCCCCTTAATAATAATTTTTTATCTTTATTTTTTTTAGCATGGTTGATGCTAGAGGCTCAAGCATGTTTGGAGCCAGGGGCGAAACTACAGGGGGTGCAGAGGACGCAATTGCGACTGGGCCCCCAAGGGTGGGGGCCCAGCTTTAAAAAATAAATAAATTTATTTTACAATAAAAAACGTTGACCTGCCACTGCCTGCACTGATATCATGTGAGTGTGACATGATGCTTCACTAGTGTCTCTGACTACAGGGGTTAGTGTTTCTGTTTTACTCATTGGTGTTTATGTGTGTGTGTGTGTGTATGTATGTATGTGACTGTGTGTGTATTTATGCATGTATGTGTATGTGTGTATGTATGTATGTGACTGTGTGTGTATTTATGCATGTGTGTGTGTGAATGTGTGTGTATTTATGCATGTATGTGTGTGTGTGTTTGTGGAACCAGCAAATTACAGACCTTGTTACTACAGCATAGGGGGCGGGGGTAAACAGTGTCAGTCTATACAGTACCACTATATACAGTACAGGGGGGCTGGACCATGTCACAAACTACTGTGGTCACTTTATAAAGTACTGGGGTGGGTAGGGTCAGACCAGCCATCTCACCGACAGATTACAGACTGTGTCACTGACTCACTATATACAGTACTGGTGGGTTAAACAGTGTCACTATATACAGTAATAGGGGGTCAGACCATCTCACAGACTGTGGGCACAGGGTACCTCCTTTTGCAGACATGTAATCTGATTCACTTTTTTTTCTGTGTTAAATGTAAAAAAAAAAAAAAGATATGTATCAAATTCACTTTTTTTTGGGGGGGGGGGGTGTTGGGGGGGCCCTTCTTACATTCTTGCACCTTCTAGTTACGCCTCTGTTTGGAGCAAACCATGCTGAGTTCCCATTAGTTGCTGGGAAGGATGCATGACACCATGCTTATGCAGCTGCGGCTTAATCACCTAATGCAAATGCGCATCATCCGTCTGGAGGCAAGGCATCAAGCCAGAGATGCAGAACTAGATATGTGCATGATCGAAAAATTTGTTTTGGTTCGGTTCAGATCGATTCTGAGTTTTTCAAATTTCGTTTCGGATCAATTCGGAAAACTTCGAATTAATTTGTTTCGAATTCATTTCGGATTTATTCGGATTCGAAAAAATTCGGCTGGATTCGGTTTGGTTCGGTTCGGAAATTCGGAATTTCGGTATGTGTGCTGTGTATTAGACTAGTATTATGTACTGTATATTAGGTGTAACCCATAGCAGAGTGATATAACCTAATATACTGTACAATACTAGTGTAATCCATGGCCATCTGAATTTACCGAATAAATCCGAACTAATTCGGATTTAGTCGGTAAATTCGGCAGTATTTTAATTCGGAAATTCGGTTCGATCCGAATCTCTGAATTTGCAGAATTTTCCGAATTTCCGAATCGATCCGAAACGAATTGCACATATCTATGCAGAACCTCAGGCCGAGGAAGGTGAGTATGATGCCCCAGTAAGTGGAGGATCCAGAGATGACCCGAGGGAGCATGAATAACTCCTCCATCCACATGTTATATTATATCTGTTGCCCATTGGCCAATTTTGTATTTTTGTTTGTTCTTGTTGTACCTGTTGCACTATTTCACCTTGTCAGATTTCGACTAAGGGGCTCTGTTGGCCTTTGTTTACTCTTGTCAACTCCCTGAAAGGACTGTGATGCACTATGTCACCTTGTCAGATGGTTCCAAAGGGGCTGTGTTGGCCTTTGTTTGCCCTTGTCAACTCCCTCCAAGGACTGTGATGCACTATGCCACCTTGTCAGATGACTCCAAAGGGGCTGTTTTCTTATTCTGACTTATTTTTAAAATTATCTTATTTATTTATGTTTTATGACATTGATAAATCATATTCATCATAAAAAGGAATGTCATGAAGAGGTTTCTTTTTCTTCTTTGTTTATTAAGGTCATTTCTACTAAAAGATCTTTTATGTTGAGAATCCTTAAAGGGCCATTATACCCAAATGTTTAAACACTTGAAAGTGATGCAGTATAGCTGTAAAAAGCTGACTAGAAAATATCACCTGAACATCTCTATGTAAAAAAGAAAGATATTTTACCTCAAAAGTTCCTCAGTAGCCACATCCCATTGTAAAGGATTTCTAAGCAGCATATTAGTATGTCTGTCCTGGGACAGCTAAGGGGATGAGCCTTGTGCACTCTCATATTATTTCCCTATTCAGGTTAAAGGAAGCTTACTATGAAATCTCATGAGAATTAAGTCAAATCTCATGAGATCACAGTAAAAGAGATCATGACCTCAGCACTGCTGATGCTGATTGGCTGCAGTTCATTTCTTCTTCTTTTTTTTTTTTTTACCTGCAGCTGGGAGCAGCTGAGTATAACTTTTTACACAGACCTTACTCTGCTGAGCTGAGGAGATTGTGAGGTAAAATATCTTCCTTTTTTACATAGAGATGCTCAGGTGATATTTTCCTGTCAGCTTTTTACAGTTATACTGCATCAGTTTCAAGTGATTTAGCATATGAGTATTATGTCCCTTTAAGTGATGCTGACCACAAATCTTAATTTATGGATATGCATTCCTAATGTACATTTTATTATAATTTATTTTGACATCAACATACACATATAATATATTTAAAACAGACTTTTATATGAATGCTGGCAACACATATATTCCAATTTTCCTTACATCTTATTGTAGTAGTATAAAAAAAAAAATAACATTTCACTGCCTGAGTAAAGAGTGCCATAAGCACTTTGAAACGTGTTGCAGATTATATTTAAGTTTTAAATATATATATTTTTTCAATAAATAGTCCTCTATGCATAGAGGTTATTTTGGTTTTATCTAAAACTGTGAGTGTTTGTTTACTTTTATTTTAATTGTGGATCTGGTACCTGTTTCCCTGAGTGAGTTAGTTGGTGGGTTCATATTAACCCAGCTTATTTGACTTGCACTGCAATATAGTGTGCCACTTTTGTGAGTCTTTAGGATTTTTTCTCTAATTTGTAGTGATTTCATGCACTATTGGAGCACCCTTCCCCCTCCCTCCTTGCATTTTATTTTGCAGCAACCATTGGTATATCCACGATCTGGAGTGAGCCAGCTGGTGGGCTCTGATCTATCCAGCCTGCCTGACTTGCACTGCCACATAGTGCGCCGTTTTGTGAGTATCATTCTGTAGAGTGATGTATTGATACAATTTCCAACAATCGTTGTGATCTTCTGCACCATTGGAGCGCCTTTTTCTGTTTTTTCATTAAAAAATAAATCACTGTGTGTAATGCACACATTTTAGATGATTAATCTCTTTCTCTTATTTCTGAATATATGTAATTATCCAACGATATATTGCTATAGGTAACATATAATGTATAAACCATACACATTTTCGTAATGTATATAGTAGCATTATTTCCATGTTAAAACCTGCTGCTTCCTAAATTTTTCCCAATCTTCCTATTCTAATGAAATAAATATTTATTACCAACAATGGATTATATTTCATATATCAAAGTATTATGTTATCTAGCATTACATTATTTGAAGCTGTGCATTACATGAAACAAACACGCTTGATAGATAACAATATAGTACATACAAATTTTCAAAACAGAAATACGTTTGTTATTGACATGCAAAGGATTAAAATCCGTCATTGGTTCGGACTACGTTTTTACGCGATCTTGGATGCACCATGTGGCGTAAAACGTCACATGCAAAGGCTAGGGTTTTTTTTATTTTGGGGGGGCTTTTTTATTTTGATAGGGCTATTAGCTTAGGTGTAATTAGTTTAAATATTTGATAATTTATTTTTTATTTTGTGTAACTTAGTTGTTGTTTTTTTGTAACTTAGTAATTCTTTTTTGTAGATTTAAATAACTTGTGGCTAGATTATGAGTTTTGCGTTATGAGCAGAGCGGTACTAACTTGCAAGTTATTTGCACTGCTCACCTCCCAACAGCGCTGCTATTACAGGCTTACAAAAACCCAGTGTTAGCAAACAAGAAGTGAGCATAGAGCAAAATTGAGCTCCATACTGCACTCCAATACCAGCGCTGCTGAGAGCTGCGGTAAGCTGGTTTTACGTGCTCGTGCACAATTTCCCCATAGACATCAATGGGGAGAGCCGGCTAAAAAAAAGCCTAACACCAGCAAAAAAGCAGCGTAAAGCTCTGTAACGCAGCCCCATTGATTCCTATGGGGAAACAAAATTTATGTTTACACCTAATACCCTAACATGAACCCAGAGTCTAAACACCCCTAATCTTACTCTTATTAACCCCTAATCTGCCGCCCCGACATCGCCGACACCTACATTATACTTATTAACCCCTAATCTGCCGCCCCCGACATCACCGACACCTACATTATACTTATTAACCCCTAATCTGCCACCCCCGACATCACCGACACCTACATTATACTTATTAACCCCTAATCTGCTGCCCCCAACATCGACAACACCTACATAATGTTATTAAACCCTAATCTCCAACCCCCAATGTTGCCGCAACCTACTTACACTTATCAACCCCCTAATCTGCCGTCCCCAACATCGCCGCCACAATATTAAATTTATTAACCCCTAAACCTAACCCTAAGTCTAACCCTAACACCCACTAACTTTAATGTAATTAAAATAAATCTAAATAAAACCTACTATTAATAACTAAATAATTCCTATTTAAAACTAAATACTTAACTGTAAAATAAACCCTAAGCTAGCTACAATATAACTAATAGTTACATTGTATCTAGCTTAGGTTTTTTTTTTTTTATTTATTTTTTTTTTTTTTAAATAATTTTTTATTGAGGTTTTTGTGTAAAACATACATAAAACACAATACACCAATTTGCAAAAAGAACTAAATACAAAATACAAACATAGTTACCCGAAAAATTTCGGAAATCATACAATAGCTTGGTGAAAGACTAATGAAACCTCGATTTTTCAATAATATATCACATGTGGCTGACCTGTTAGAAACAAAGATTCAGGCCCTATGGGCCAAAAATATGAAAAATAATAGCTTTCTGATGGTCAGGAGTCTAGCTCGTTAGGAGCATCAAAGTAAATCATGCATAGTTGGCCTATCAGGAGCTTTGTTTTATGTCCATTGGACCTAGAGTATAGGAGACAATAGGTAGCTGATGACCAAAAATCTAGCTCTTTAATAGCTTCAAAAGGAGCATGAATACGTGTATAATAAGTGGGGGAAGGGGGATATTCAGCGGGTAAGCACCGCTATGTATATTAGGGAGAGAAAAAAGTGGAGGGCGGAGCCATAGGAATATAGGAGTATAGTAGGAGACTTGGAGGGATCTATTAATCTTGGTAATATAGCAAAGTAAATGGGCTAAGATATCTATCTACCCAGCTATGAATTATTAGTCATGTGAGAGAAAATGGCGTTATGTTACACATATTTGTTAAGCGCATATAGCTGTAACTGCAGGGGGTGGGGGTATGTAACCTCCTATATCTGGGTTTACTGTCTGTTATGGGCCCTGCGCAATCATGATGGGTGTATAAAAAAGGATATTTTAGTATTAGCAAGTGAGTTAACTAATCTATTGGGAAGCCAACAGTATATATTGTGCTAGCTTCTTAACTTAGATGGGAAAGAGAGCTATATCAAAATGAGTTGCTTAGAATCAAATGGGGGTAGTTATAGCCTCCGGTATGCCTTTCCTGTATGCGGCTTATATGCTAGGTGAGGAGATTGCGCAAGCATAAGTATAATATATTTAAAAATGTAAGGGCATAGTATATGCGCCAAGAGGTGTTGCTATATCGGAAGCATGCTGAACAATGTATTATTAATAGGCACTTTGATGTATTAAGCTAGCCTAGATGATCATGTTATCTTGCTTAAATAATGACTTCAGGCAGTATACTTAACTTCCATGCTCATGAGATGATATAATCTTATCCTGTACACAAGGTCATAGCATGCAAAAACTTAACAAATAAATAATAATTCAGCATAAGTGTATAGACTGGCAAGGGTTCATAAAACATGTGGCCAAGCAGCCCATCTAGCTTAGTAAATATGTCAAATATTTTAAACTTATCTGAAGCTGAGAATACATGAGAGAACCATATCAAAACAGATAACATGTAACATATGAATATTGTCAAGCACATGGTCATTTGGAGGCTAAGACATGTAAATGAACACGTGACATATATAATCTAACTTATGCAATCCCCAGCGGGGGTAGTTAGGTTCCTAGCGATTGGGCATTAAAACTAAGTTGTTTAGCACAGAGACATCCAGAGTAACAAGCAACTTAACCATATATTTCCAATAATGTGATACGACCGGTATCTTAATAAAAAAAACTGATACCAGGAAGCATTACTATCGGTTGACAATCTATCCTCTTCCTAAATGTTCAGTAGTATAAACATAAAACCCTAACCGCATAATCAAAAGATGAAGATAAAAATTGAAAACATTGGGAGGATTGTGGATTAAGCATAGTGTGCAGATATCGACTAGATAATTCCAATATCCTGAATAGTTCAGTCAAGAAGTGTGACGCCTCAGAGATTCAGCGTTCTATGTTCAAAGAAGCGCCAGATACTATTTTTGTATAAGCGTGAGGGTAAAATTACAGCTAACTTTAGGCCCAGAATTCTGCCCTTATTATAAAGTATGGCGTATAATACAGCAGGCGTGCTGGGTTCAGCATAGTAATGAGAGAGTGCTCTCCGTTCCTAAATTGAAGCGTCAGTGAACTAACAGACTTAGCATGTATTTAAGTTATTAGGTAACCATAACCCTATAGTTAATGAACACCAACCATATATGTCATGAACCATAAAGAATATGAGGCAACTTCTCTAGAATACATAGGGTAACATATGACATCACAGTATTACATAAGTTTGCGAGAGAGAGCTGTCATTAGTCTAACAAAAAATAGTTAACAAAGAATAGTTGATACAGAGCAATGGTAGTGGTTATAATAGATGCAAACAGAGTGACTAAGCTATAATGATGTGCTAAGTGTGGGTTTGGCACAAGACATTGGAGGTAGGCCAGCATAAATTAATAAACTGGGGTAGTCCCAGGGCCTATATGCCACCGTAGCATTGAAACATCTGAACCAACAGTATAATATATTGTTTCATAGGACATACTAATAAGCTTCTAATGAAAATTATAGCAACGTTTAGAGAACCCCAGCAGGTGCACAAAAGTGCCATGTACATATATCGTTATGGGTCAAACTTATTAGTGGGGTTTGTGAAGATATGCAAAGGTAATAACCTCAAAGTCTCCTTGAATTAGATCAATCGTCCCATACAGTGCTTAGTAAAGTCTTTCACATCAAATGGGTATGCAAACACTGTAAAATGGAAAACAACAGTCCCAACATGTGCACTTAACTTGAGAGGAAAAGAATCTGTGACTTGAAGTTGTAACGCTACAATAATAAAAGAGAAATAAGGTGCACAAAAAAAAATGTTCCCAATAATATGACTTGCTCGGGTCAGATTCATCTTTTAGCCTGCCTCAACCCACTCCACATTTATTCAATTTGTTTCTATGTGCGAATAGAAGCTCCCTGCTGCGAGTGTAGACTGCATGGCTAGGGTGGTCACCCACACCGGTGTAAAACCTCATGGCTCTGGACACACATCTGTGTGCATAGGTGCGCTTCTTGAAAGTGGTAAGTGTTATGTCGGTTTGGGAGCTCGGATAGGGAGAGGAAAAGAACCGGAGGTGGCGTCCGGTACTAAGATACAAAGGTGCTCGGTCAGTGTCTCCATCTCCGGAGAGGACACATGGATCTGGAATGCCATTCAGGGGATCTTGGTGAGCTCTCCTTACGGACCGTGACTGGCTTTTGTCGGTATCAGCACTAGCTCTTATATCTTAGGTTTTATTTTTATTTCACAGGCAAGTTTGTATTTATTTGAACTAGGTATAATAGTTACTAAATAGTTATTAACTATTTACTTACTACCTAGCTAAAATAAATACAAATTTACCTGTAAAATAAAACCTAACCTGTCTTACACTAACACCTAACCTTACACTACAATTAAATCAATTACATAAATTAAATACAATTAGCTAAATTACAAAAAAAAAACAAAACACTAAATTACACAAAATAAAAAAAAAAGAAATGATCAGATATTTAAACTAATTACACCTAATCTAATAGCCCTATCAAAATAAAAAAGCCCCCCCCCCAAAATAAAAACCCCTAGCCTAAACTAAACTACCAATAGCCCTTAAAAGGGCCTTTTGCAGGGCATTGCCCTAAAGAAATAAGCTCTTTTACCTGTAAAAAAAATACAAACAACCCCCCAACAGTAAAACCCACCACCCACACAACCAATCCCCCAAATAAAATCCTAACTAAAAAACCTAAGCTCCCCATTGCCCTGAAAAGGGTATTTGGATGGGCATTGCCCTTAAAAGGGCATTTAGCTCTTTTTCCGCCCAAACCCTAATCTAAAAATAACCCCCCCCAAAAAAAAATCCTTAAAAAAACCTAACACTAACCCCCGAAGATCCACTTACAGTTTTTGAATTCTCCTTTAAATGACGTCATCCAAGATGGCGTCCCTTGAATTCTGATTGGCTGAGAGAATTCTATCAGCCAATCGGAATTAAAGGTGAAAAAATCATATTGGCTGATGCAATCAGCCAATAGGATTGAGCTTCAATCCTATTGGCTGATCTAATTAGCCAATAGGATTGAGCTTGCATTCTATTGGCTGATTGGAACAACCAATAGAATGCAGGCTCAATCCTATTGGCTGATTGGATCAGCCAATAGGATTGAAGTTCAATCCTATTGGCTGATTGCATCAGCCAATAGGAATTTTTCACCTTTAATTCCGATTGGCTGATTCTATCAGCCAATCGGAATTCAAGGGACGCCATCTTGTATGATGTCATTTAAAGGAGAATTCATTGTTCAAGAAAACGTCGATTGAAGAGGATGCTCCGCACCAGATGTCTTGAAGATGGACCCGCTCCACGCCGGATGGTAAAGATAGAAAATGCCGTAAAAGAGCTGATTTCTTTGGGGCAATGCCCTGCAAAAGGCCCTTTTAAGGGCTATTGGTAGTTTAGTTTAGGCTAGGGTATTTTTTTTGGGGGGGGGGCTTTTTTATTTTGATAGGGCTATTAGATTAGGTGTAATTAGTTTAAATATCTGATCATTTCTTTTTTTAATTTTATGTAATTTAGTGTTTTGGTTTTTTTTTTGTAATTTAGTTAATTGTATTTAATTTATGTAATTGATTTAATTGTAGTGTAAGGTTAGGTGTTAGTGTAAGACAGATTAGGTTTTATTTTACAGGTAAATTTGTATTTATTTTAGCTAGGTAGTTAGTAAATAGTTAATAACTATTTAGTAACTATTCTCCCTAGTTAAAATAAATACAAACTTGCCTGTGAAATAAAAATAAAACCTAAGCTAGCTACAATGTAACTATTAGTTATATTGTAGCTAGCTTAGGGTTTATTTTACAGGTAAGTATTTAGTTTTAAATACGAATTATTTAGTTATTAATAGTAGGTTTTATTTAGATTTATTTTAATTACATTAAAGTTAGTGGGTTTTAGGGTTAGACTTAGGGTTAGGTTTAGGGGTTTATAACTTTAGTATAGTGGCAGCAACGTTGGGGTGGCTGATTAGGGGTTAATAACAGTACAGTAATGTAGGTTGCGGCCATGTTAGGGACAGAAGATTAGAAGTTAATAATATTTAACTAGTGTGTTAATAGGTAGTTTATGGGTGTTAGTATACGTTTTTAGCACTTTACTTATGAGTTTTATGCTACAGCTTTGCAGTGACGTGCCCTCATACGAGGCAGGTGAGGCAGTGCCGCACCTGCAAATGTAAGAGGAAAAGTTTTAATATAAATTTAAATAAATATCATATTTTTTATGTACATTTGCATACATTTACACACCATGTTGCGCAATGAAGGGGAGGCTGTGAGCCATTCAGTTGCCCTCCATCGCACAACATGGATTTGTGTATCAGCGAACAGAGGGAAAGAGCGCCACCCAGAGGTGCTGCTCAAGGCTAGCTCCTCGCACGGCCCATTATGCTCATAGAGACTTTTCTCCAAGCAGCCCCGGGGACCAATCAAGTCCAGAGTGTCATCACGTGAAGAGACGTGATTGGTGCACTCTGGACCAGAGGCATGTTCTACTTCCTACTGAACAGCAAGCATTCCGTGTTCCTGCTTGTTACATTTCTGAGCCGCAACAATATCCTTCAGAAGATCTATACCGGACTGTCTAACTCCTGTCATCCCATCCACTTCCATCTAGACCTCATAGTCTTCTGGGACTCTACTCTTAACTGTTCTGGGACCTGCTACTGAGTCAGTTCACAGCTCCAGAGCCAGACCTCCGTTAGGAGCGGGTGACGTCATCAGCTATGGCTGAGATTGGTTCTCTCTTTGAATCCACTTTGGTTCTCTCTTTGAACCCTCTCTTTGCTGTGGGAACATCCAGACTATGGAAGCTAATTCTGCCGAGTCTCATCCCAGAAAGGAGATTGATTCTCAGGCCATCTATCACCTTCACTGAGGCTTTCTTTCACGCTCTGCTCCAGTCTGTTAGTCAGGTTACTCGTTCCATTTTGCCTCTGTCTCCTTGTGTACACTGTCAAAACTGCATACCGGTTTCACGCCTTGTACATATTGAGATTCTCAAGCTGTGAAAAGTATAATGTTGAATGTACTACTACAGAATGAACAACACACAGTGCTTTCATCAAAAGTCGTGCAGAGTTCTTAGCCAAAGGAAAAAGGTTTCAGTAGATAAAGGTTTGTTGGATATAAACGACTTTTGATAAAAGCGCTATGTGTTGTTCATTCTGTAATACTTTTCACAGCTTGTCATTTCAGTGAGCTTTAATAGCTTTAATGTCATTTTTGAGCTATAATAGTCATCTTAAAGACCTTTAATTGGTATACAAATATTAAAATATGAACGTATATGAGTTTCATTAAGTGTTGGTTTGGAATTCAGCGGGTAAGTACCGCTCAGGTAACCAACACTATATGAAACATTAGAAACCCTTCAAATGTCACATGAGGAAGGAAGCCTGTGATAGAGTCCGGCAATACATGTATTTATAAAAAACATACATAAACATGCACATATGCGCACATGCACATAGAAGCACTCTCCTATATAGCCCCAAAAGATATAGCATCAGTAATATATAATATTTAAAATACCTATATATCTGTAATAACTAAAGACCTGTTTTCCACATATGTTGCAACCTACATGAGAAAATTGTGACATTAGATAACTCCATAATACATGAGAATATACAAGTTTGCAGAGAACTCTATTGTTAAACGGTGTCAAGCAAATACCAATACCCAGCAGCACTGGACTCTGATTATTTAGGAAGTTTAGTAAGTAGAAGTGGAAGGGAAACAGAGCCCTATTCCAAGCTCATTGCTCTTAATATTGAGAAAGATGAGATAGGTCTATATTATTCCAATACTGTTGTCTTAGCTATTCTTGATTATTTGAAGTCTTAAATATATGCATTTGAGACACTCAGACAGCAATATGGTTGACTTCTGATATATAGGTTCTATATAATATAAGTAGCAGGGGTATCGTAAGCCATAGATTGTAGTCACTAAAACATTCCTCTTAGTGTAACATATGAATAAGCAGTACTGAATCTATACTAAGGGGTGAGTGTTTGAAAATGTGTAACATAAAGAGAACAGGCATGTAGTGAATCTAGAGTACCTGTCGCCAACAAGATTGTTATTAATAAGGACCCATATGCTTGCAACAGGGGCTTAGTAATGGTTCAGCACATCTAGCAGCATATGAAGTGTTAAAAGATAACCTTAAAACTGAAAATGGGCGAGTACTAACAATAATAGCTAGCAATTAGTGATGTCGCGAATTGTTCGCCGGCGAATAGTTCCCGGCGAACATAGCATGTTCGCGTTTGCCGCGGCGGACGAACATATGCGATGTTCGATCCGCCCCCTATTCGTCATCATTGAGTAATACTTTGACCCTGTACCTCACAGTCAGCAGGCACATTCCAGCCAATCAGCAGCAGACCCTCCCTCCCAGACCCTCCTACCTCCTGGACAGCATCCATTTTAGATTCATTCGGAAGCTGCATTGTTAGTGAGAGGAGGGACAGTGTAGCTGCTGCTGATTTAGTAGGGGAATCTATAGCTAGGCTAGTGTATTCAGTGTCCACTACAGTCCCGAAGGACTCATCTGATCTCTGCTGTAAGGACAGCACCCCAAAAAGCCCTTTTTAGGGCTGCTTTTTTTTTTTTCCTGTGTAATCTAATTGCAGTTGCCTGCCTGCCAGCGTGTGTGTCAGGCTCACAGCGTATACTGTGCCCACTTGCCCAGTGCCACCACTCATATCTGGTGTAACAGTAGTGTAGATTTAAAAAAAACAACACTTTTTTGACTGTGTTAAATAATAGCAGTCAGTTTCCTTCACACGTGTGCGTTTAAGTGCCTGCCTGCCAGAGCATATTGTCACCCCAGTGCAACTCATATCTGGTGTAACAGTAGTGTAGATTTAAAAAAAAAAAACACTTTTTTGACTGTGTTAAATAATAGCAGTCAGTTTCCTTCACACGTGTGCGTTTAAGTGCCTGCCTGCCAGGGCACAGTGTCATCCCAGTGCAACTCATATCTGGTGTAACAGTAGTGTACATACCTGATGTTTTAAAGCACGTTATTCCAAACAATTTAGGAATGTTAGGTGATTTATGCCCTTTATGGTTTAAAACCAGACTCTGCATCAACTATGTAATTTTCCATGGGAGTTTTGCCATGGATCCCCCTCCGGCATGCCACAGTCCAGGTGTTAGTACCCTTGAAACAACTTTTCCATCACTATTGTGGCCGGAAAGAGTCCCTGTGGGTTTTAAAATTCACCTGCCTATTGAAGTCTATGGCGTTTCGCCGGGTTCGCCCGTTCGCGAACAGTTGTGGAAGTTCGCGTCCGCCGTTCGCGAACGCAAAATTTTAGGTTCGCGACATCACTAGTAGCTAGTAGCAATATATATGTATATATAAAAAACTTTCCTACTTAACCCAGACATTTATAACATTAATAAGAGGTAATATTTAGTGTGGCTGCCTGCTTAGGATAGGTTAGGATAGGTCAGAGAGCTCTCTCCTGTATACACCAGCGCAGGTAAGTAGAATTGTAACACTAGATATCTACTTATCAATAAAAATACATGAGGATATAGCAGGGTCTGATGATAAACAAGTACATATGCCAAATATCACATATTAGATAGTTTTAATGCCAGTCATCAGTATATGGTCATTGAGGCTAGCCCCAGGGGTGAATACTTGAGAACGTGCAGTATATAAAGAATAGGCTTGTTCCAAACAGAGACTTATCCAACTTATTGTTCGAGAGCATGATGAAAAGGCATATACAAAAAGTGAGAAGGTAACTCGTAGCAGGCCATCTTCCATTACCCTTAGTTGCTTGTGTGGTTAGCCTATGCCGTCATGGCTTAACAATGAAAAGAAGACCAAATAGACTTCGGGAGCGTCAGCTCGGTCTTTGAAACAACAAACAGCGCATAGTCTCTGCCAGCTCAGACTATCTATTAGAACCTGTGCATGGATGAATAAGCAGCTCAAGGGTACTCCTCCTCTGAGGACCGAGTGGGACACTACGCTCTCAGTATCAGTCTCAGAGGGCTGGGACAGAGACTTCATGCTGGGTTGAGAGTAGAAGGCTGTATGTGAGATCAGGTTGTTCAGGAACACTCCGACACTTGTCTCCTCTGCTGTAGCATACAGCGTAGTGATCCATTGTAGCTCTATAACGATCCCATGCTGCGTAACAAAATGGCGTCCATCTTTTTCCAGGGGGCCGGCCGCATCCCCCATTAAAGATGCCTTGGTAAGGGATCCAGGCTTCTCTGCAATATGTGGCGATCTACGAGCTGGTTCCTTCACCTCCTGCAACTGACACAAGGTTGCCTTAGCTACCCTTTGCCGAACAATGTGTACCTTAGCATCTGCTGCTCCAGTCTCCGTTTCTTTTGTTTCTTGAAATGGGTGTCTTATAAGGGACATGAGACTTTCAAACTGCCCACTCATCTTTTGGTCTAGGTTGGTTAGTAGTTGGTGTATATCGTTACCAGCTTCATCCATCTTCAATTTAAAAGGGGGTATATGTTACAGCAAGGTTTAAAGCGTTTTACCCAGGTAACTGGGGGGGGGGTGTTATTGAAAGATAGTATGAGGGCTGCAGCCAGAGTCTTCAGCATTCCACATTAGGGCTCCCTGTAGAGTAGTATATGCAATATTTATATCCAACGGTGCAGCATTTTCTGCTACAGATTTTACTCCGTAGTTAAAATAGCAATGCCACAGAAATGGTGAAATAATTTGCAAAATAGTTATATCATTTCAGGAGCTCCTAATTTTCATGTCCTAGTATGGCTGCTGCCTAGCCACGCCCCCTAGCTGCCATGTTTTATTGTTGCTATGTCTGTCTGTGTTTTGATACTGTAAGTCCCTAAACATTCCATCAATAAGTCCAATAAACTTTTTTCACCAAAATACAAAAGGGAAAAAATAGATTTCACAGATTTCTTGTATACATAATAATTAAGATGCAAAAAGTGACATTTATATGCCTCCCCTGATTGGCTCAGGGGCTTTGTTTATCTCTGGACCTGTGGTGCATTGCTATTTAATGCTTTGTGTGGGTTAAACACATAGGAAAAGACAAGATGCAATAAGAAAACACTGTAATAAATTAAGATTATTTTCTTATTAGCAGATTTGTAATGCATGGCAAGCCCTCTAATGAATTGGAATAAATTGCAGTTTGTCTCTCAGAAAATGTTTCAAATGTCACCAACTTTTACAGTTGTAAAAAAATTACTATTTTATTTTGTTTAAATATACTCAAGTAACAAACCGCTACTAACTTTGACTTTGGACCTCAAAGGGGTTAATTATTTTAAATGAGACAAAGATTTCTAGAAGTATATTATGGATTAAATTTATTATACAACAGTTTAGAATGTGTGTGTAATTATTTAGGTGTCTGTGTTTGTACGTCACTGAGTGTTTTTTGTGTGTGTGTGTGTCACTGAGTATTTTTGTGTGTGTGTTTGACTAAGTGTTTGTGTGTGTGTGTCACTGAGTTTGTGTGTGTGTCACTGAGTGTTTGTGTGCATGTGTGTCACTGAGTGTTAGTGCCTCTGTTTGTCTGAGTGTGTTTCTGTGTGTATGATAATTTGTGTTTGTGAGTGTGTGTGTCTCTCTCTTTCTGTGTTTCTGTGTATGTGTGTGTGGGGGCCCTGGTCAATGGTTTTGTAAAGGGCCCCAAAAGTTTTTGTGACAGCCCTGACAAGTGTGTGCATGTCTGCACTGATGTTTTAGAAAGAAGGAAGCACAGTAGAAGATTTCATACTTCAATCTTTTCTTTAATAATAACAGCCTGGTTCAGGATCCTTGAGATTAGGGGCTGTCTTCAGAGGCTTAGATACAATGCTAATCATCATTGTGCAATCTGCTAATTTAATCGTAAATTTAAGCTACCTCTATTAGGTTCATATATGTGTTTCTCAGGCGTTTTATAGCGAGTGCCTCACTATCCTCTGACTTCATCGCACGTCACTGCAGATTTGTAGCGCAAAACTCATAACTACTGATTTTCAGTTTACATTATGGATCTTGTAGTTTTTAGGCTGTACCGCTCACTTTTTGGCCTCCCAGGCAGACTCGTAATTCCGGCGCTATGGAAGTCCCATTGAAAAAGGACTTTTTGAAAGCTGCGGTAGTTACGCTGCATTACAGCCAAAAAAGTGTGTGGTACAGATTTACCTGCAAGACTCGTAATACCAGCGGTAGTGAAAAAGAGCCTTAACGCTGCTTTTTCACCCATAACGCAAAACTCGTAATCTAGCCGTTGAGTAGGGTTAGGTTTTTAAATATGTAATATAGTTAATTTGTAGTTTAATGTAATTGTAGTATAATCGTTAGGGTAGGTTAATTAAAAGTTTAATATAGTTTAATGTAATTTTAGTATAATAGTTAGGGTAGGTTAATTAATAGTTTAATATAGTTTAATTTAATTGTAGGATAATAGTTAGGGTAGGTTAATTAATAGTTTAATATAGTTTCTTTTCATTCTAAAGGTAAGTTTAAATGTATTATAAGATAGGGATGAGTTAATATTTAATGTAAAGTTAGCGGGTTGTTAGGTTTAGGGGTTAATAGCTTAATTTAGTTTATAGCGATGTGGCAGGCTGGGTTAATAGGTTTAGTAAGTGGTAGTGATGTGGGAGGCCAGAGGTTTAGGGGTTAAAACGTTTATTTAGTTTCGGAGGGGTCCGGGAGCAGCGGGATAGGGGTTAATAACTTTATTAGAGTTGCGGTGGGCTCTAGAAGCGGAGGGATAGGGGTTAATAACTTAGAGTTGCAGCGGGGTCCGGGAGCAGCGGAATAGGGGTTAAACATTTTAGTATAGTGACGGTGTTTAGTGACAGGGTATAAATAAAGTTGGGAAAAAGTCAAATAGCAGCGAGATCGATGACTGCTAGTTAACAGTCTGCTGCTCATCGCCCCGTACTTGGTGTGTGGCTTTTTGACAGTTTTTTTTTAGAAATAAGGAGAGCGTATTCAGGTCCGCAGCCATGATGTTAGGCGATGTTAGGTGAGCGTATTGGTGCCGTTGAATGTAGCATAGTTGACGGCATTATAATTCGGCCTCTAAATGTGATGTCTTTTCTTCAAATCCAACTTTTCAAGGTAATTCGGAATGCGTTTCCGTAATAAAGTTTAAAAAAGCGTAATTGCATTTGTCATATCCCTAAATTCTTTTGCGTGTGAATGGGTTATGAGGTGTATGTAAAGAGATTATTAAATGATCTTACCAGCAGATGAGAGGGGCAGGTTCCCGGTATCAATTCCTCCTTCGATACCGACTACGGCCACCTCGGAGTTGTTGGGACGCAGCATGTCCTCCCAGCGGCTGTAGACAAATGTCTGTTCTGGGCCACCACCGGTCCCTGCATGGTATGCATTCTCCCTTGACATCTTCTTCTTGAGTTCACTTCTGCAGTCCCGGTAGTGATGCTGTATTGATTTGACATCCCTCCTGAAGTCCCCCACTGCGTTGACAGCATTCGTGATCTCCAGTCACAACTTTTTCTTCTCTGAAGGGGTGGCCTTCAGTGCCTGCAGCCTCCTAGCCCTCTCCATATAGGCTGCTATGAGGACCTCCTTCTCCTCCTTGGTATACCTCTCCTCTCTCTGCCTTGGCTTCCCCTGTGATGTGAGCCTCTGTTGTCCGCAGTGTATTGCGCCCTGTCTGTGCTCCTGCCCTACACCACTGGGCCCAGCCACTTGTTCATCTTCAACCAAGTGGCTGGGTCCACCCACTCCTTCTTCCTCTCCCCCTTCCTCTCCCCCTCCCTGTCCCTCTCTCCTGCCTAACCTGCTCCCTAACCTCCTCCATAACCTGCTCCCTAACCTGTTGAGTAACCTGCTGCGTAATAAGCTGTAAGAGCTCCTCGCTGATCTCCTGCCTCAGCTCTCCCCTAGCCCTCCTTCCCGCCATACTCGTTCCAAACTTAAAAGTGCCCAAATAAAAGTCAAAATAATGAACTAAAAGTAAAAAATGCTCAAACTGTGAATGGTCTTCAAAAAATAGGATAAGGGGTATTAATTAACGTATTAATTAACAGACAAACGTATTAAAAAAAGGATTAAATGAGGGTATGTAAACAATAAGTTGTTGTAAATCAACCAAATTCAAACTATGGGATGGGTATGGGATTAAAGGGAATGGGGTATGGAGTGTATGTGTGTGTATGTAGTGCTACTGATATGAGTATGTATGTATTGAATGTGTTTGTGTGTAAATATGTTTATGTAATGTACCAAACAACAGCACTCGCACACTCACCCAGACAAACTCGCACTCTCTCTCACTCACTCACTAACTCTCTGTCTGTCACTAACTAACTCTCACTCTCTCTCACTAACTAACTCTCACTCACTTACTCTCTGTCTGTCATTAACTCTCACTCATTCTCACTAACTCTCACTCACTAACTCTCTGTCTCTCACTAACTAACTCTCACTCTCTCTCACTAACTAACTCTCACTCACTAACTCTCTGTCTCTCACTAACTAACTCAGTCCAATAGTGGTACAGCACTTAAGATAACAAGGTGGTGCAAGCTGTAAGGGTTCCACACAAAACCCTTAAAGTAATAGCACAATCCAAAAAATTCAGCAGCACTCACCACTATGTAGAAAATTCCATTTTTATTGGGATATTTCGAAATAGAAAAGACAACGTTTCGGACCTCTAGTCCTTAGTCATGTCAATTGACATGACTAAGGACTAGAGGTCCGAAACGTTGTCTTTTCTATTTCGAAATATCCCAATAAAAATGGAATTCTCACTAACTAACTCTCAGTCACTAACTCTGTCTCTCACTAACTAACTCTCACTCACTAACTCTAACTCTCTGTCACTAACTAACTCTCACTCACTAACTCTCTGTCTCTATTTTACTAACTAACTCGCTAACTCTCAGAAAACTCCAACGCCTAGACCTGCACCTATCTCGAATAAGCAATACAGTCAAAGAAGCCATGTTTCAAGTGTGCTTACATACCCTATGTAAATGTTTAATGATGTACCGGTTTGCAAAGTAAACAAGGTCCAGGTGTGCTTTAGTGAAGATTTGCATGTGTGCAATGTGGAGTAGTTGTTTTAATTTGCGCATGCTCATATGGAGTTTGAAAATGCCCATATGTATTTGTGGAATGTGTATAATGCGATGATGTCATAGTGATCATTTTGCATAACATTCTCCAAATTTAGTATCCCAAAATCTAAATGTTGATTTCTGCTCGTATCGTATTAGTTAAGTGTTGTACATGTTTATTTTTTTAATAATGTTTTGTAATCGGCAATGCAAATGTTTTGTGTATCAGTGTGCAATTCCTTTTTCATGTTCGCCACGTATTTTTTTAATCCTCGTTTAGTGTAAATGTTGTGTAGTATTAGTAGTAAAGTATTGTGAATGTTGAATGCATATGTGCTATGTTGTGTGAGGGATTGTGGTTTGTCCATTTGATCTGATTTTAGTTTGTGTCCATGATGTTGTATGCGTGATATGACAGAGCAGTGGGTAGATTCCATTGCGCGTCCGTGATTCCGCTTTGGAAATAAACGCGGTACTCGTATTACCGCGATGTGTAGCAAGGTTATTTTCAGACTTGTAATCCCGATGTTATAAAAAGTGTGCAATGAAAATAATGCACACGCTCATTGTGAACAGCCATTACGCCATAACTTGTAATCTAGCTGTATGTTATTAATCCTTTTCAAATCTGGATTTTAAGATTTTTGCTCTTGAGGTTTTTTCCTATTCAATATTAGGGATGGGCGAATGTGTTTATTTTTGAATTTGAATGTTAGAATGAATGTTATTGTAGAAATTCGATTTACATAATAGAATGTTGATAAGAACGAATATTCTTAAAAATTCGATTTTCGAATGTTATTTACAGTTTTCGAATGTCACTTTCGAATTCGAATATTACATTTATAAAACACAATTTTAGACTAGAAACACTATTTCGAATTTGAATGTCACATTCAAATCGAATATCACATTCAAATCGAATATCACATTCGAATTTGAATATTACATTTATAAAACACAGTATTAGACTAGAAATCCTATTTCAAATTCGAATGCTACATTCATATCGAATATCACATTCGAATCGAATATCACATTTATTAAACACAGTTGTAAACTAGAAATACTATTTCGAATTTGAATGTCACATTCGAATTCGAATATTACATTTAAAAAAGACAGTATTAGACTAGAAATACTATTTAGAATTTGAATGTCACATTCAAATTCGAATATTATTATTATTATCATTTATTTGTATAGCGCCGCCAAATTCCGTAGCACTGGGTACAATGATAGGGGTATACAATGACAAAGATTTGTGATAAAATACAAACCATAACAAAACTAAACAAATCTAGCACAGGAGGAAGAGGGCCCTGCTCCGGAGAGCTCACAGTCTATAGGTTTAGGTTGCAGAGACATAAGGTTGGGGTAGCTTGTTACATCGGTTGTATTTGCAGCAGTGAGTCAGGCAGTTCATGTACATGTATTAGTTTGGTTCGGATGCGGGATGGAGGAGAGATGGTAAGCTTCTCTGAATAGGTGGGTTTTCAAGGATCGTCTGAAGCTATACAAGGTTGGAGAAAGTCTAATGGAGCGGGGTAGAGAGTTCCAGAGGACAGGAGCAGCACGTGTGAAGTCTTGGAGGTGGGAGTGGGATGTAGAGATAACAGGAGTGTAGAGACGTAGGTTAGAGGTTGATCAAAGAGGACGGGATGGGGAATATTTCACGATGAGAGAGGAAATATAGTTGGGAGTTAGACTGTTGAGTGCTTTGTAGGTTAGGGCTAATACTTTAAATTGTATTCAGTATTGTATGGGGAGCCAGTGTAGAGACTGGCAGAGTGGAGAAGCTGATGTAGATCGTCGACTTAGGTGGATGAGTCTAGCAGAAGCATTCATAATAGATTGGAGGGAGGAGAGGCGGTGTTTTGGAAGGCCATTTAGGAGTAGATTGCAATAATCAATGCATGACAGGATGAGGGAATGAATAAGTATTTTTGTAGTTTTTGAGTAAGGAAGGGACGAATTCTGGAAATGTTACGTAGGTGTGAATGGCAGGATTTGGTAAGCATTTGTATATGTGGGTTGAATGTGAGTTCTGAGTCTAGTGTGACCCCAAGGCAGCGGACCTGGGGTGAGGTGTTGAGAATAGAGTCTCCAACCATCAGAGAAATGTCAGGTGTCGGATGTCTCAAAGAGGGGGGATAAGAAGCAGCTCAGTTTTGGACAGATTGAGTTGGAGGTAGTGTGAAGACATCCAAGAGAAAATTGCAGAGAGGCAGTCAGAAATCTGGTTAAGTAAAGAGGGAGAGATATCAGGAGAGGAAAGATAGATTTGGGTATCATCAGCATATAGGTGGTACTGGAATCCAAAGGAGGCTATAAGTTTTCCAAGGCAGGAAGTATAAAGAGAGAAAAGCATAGGATCACAAGATATGTTGTTAAAGGAAACTGAAAACGAGCGGTTTGAAAGATATGATGCAAACCAGGAGAGGGCTCTGTCTCGGATGCCAAATGAATGTAGTATT
This sequence comes from Bombina bombina, assembly GCF_027579735.1. Lineage (NCBI taxonomy): Eukaryota > Metazoa > Chordata > Amphibia > Anura > Bombinatoridae > Bombina > Bombina bombina. The sequence goes on from NC_069500.1 coordinate 1,312,625,254, forward strand.
TTTAGGAGGAGAGGATGGTCAACTCTGTCAAAAGCTGTGGACAGGTCAAGAAGAATTAGTAAGGAGTAATGCCCTTTTTCTTTAGCTGATAACAGGTCATTTGTTACTTTAGCAAGAGTGGTTTCTGTTGAGTGTTTAGGGCGGAAACCAGATTGTAGTGGATCAAGTAAGGAGTTAGTTATGAAAAATTGAGTTAGCCGATTATAGACTAGTCGTTCCAATAATTTTGAAGCAAAGGGAAGTAAGGAGACCGGTCGATAGTTAGAAGGTGTGGAGGGGTCAAGCAAGGGCTTTTTTAGGATTGGTATGATTGACGCATGCTTGAATGTGTCAGGAAATATGCCAGCAGTGAGAGATTGGTTAAAGAGATGAGTTAGAGTAGGGGTTAGTGAAGCAGAGAGAGAGGGAATAAGTCGTGAAGGAATAGAGTCAAGTGGGCAGGTTGTGAGATGAGCCAAGGATAGGAGTGCAGAGACTTCTTCCTCTGTTACAGGAGAGAAGTAGCATAGATTTTTGTTAATAGAAGGGGTGGGTAGGATCGCTGGGTTTGCGGGGTGCGAGGTACAGATCTCCTTTCTAATGGTGTCAATTTTATTTTTGAAGTGATCAGCAAGAATTTGAACAGTGAGGTTGGTAGTGGGCGGGGGGGGGCAGGCGGACGTAGAAGGGAGTTAAAGGTTGAGAACAGTTTTCTGGGGTTGGATGCGTGAGATGACACAAGGGAGGAGAAATAGACTTGTTTGGCCAGGCTGAGCGCAGAGTTGTAGGACTTAAGGGTGAATTTATAATGTTGGAAATCAGTAAAGGTGCGTGATTTCCTCCACTGCCGTTCAGCAGCCCGTGAGCATCGCTGAAGATATCTGGTCTGTTTAGTGTGCCACGGTTTCCGTTGAGTGATTGATGTATGTCGAAGAGTGGAGGGTGCAGTTTTGTCAAGTGTTGATTTTAGTGCCGAATTATACTGTAGAGTCACAAGATTTGGACAAGAGAGGGATGAAATGTCAGAGAGCAGAGGACTCAGTTAAGTGAAAAAGTCTGTGAGATCCAAGTCATTTAAATTCCTGTGAGGTAGCAGTTTTTTGGGGGCTTGCAAAGATGTAGCAAGTAGAGTAAGAGAGAAAGTTAATAGATGGTGGTCAGAGAGAGGAATGGGGAAGTTAAGGAAGTTGGAAACAGCACAGAGATTTGTGAAGACCAGGTCTATGAAGTTGCCTTCACAGTGTGTTGGAGATGTTGTCCACTGGGACAGGCCTAAAGAGGTGGTAAGGGATAGAAGTTTAGAGGCAGCAGGTGTGTTAGGCTTATCAAGGGGTATGTTGAAGTCCCCTAAGATGAGAGAAGGGACATTAGAAGAGAGAAAATGTGGAAGCCAGGCTTCAAAGTGGTCCAGAAATTGTGATACTGGGCCAGGGGGCCAATAGATAACTGCAACACGAAGAGCTATAGGGGAGAAGAGGTGGATAGCGTGAACTTCAAAAGATGAGAAGGAAAGAGAGGGGGGTGAAGGAATGCAGTGAAAGGTACTGTGTGGAGACAGGAGAATTCCTACTCCTACTCCTTGTTTGTCTCCAGGCCTGGAAGTGTGACTGAAGTGCAGGCCACCATATGACAGAGAGGCTACAGCAGTTGTGTTAGAGGAGGAAAGCCAAGTTTCAGTGAGGGCTAACAGGTTAAGTGAACGTGAAATAAATAGCTTGTGAATAGATGTAAGCTTATTGCATACCGAGCGTGCATTCCAAAGGGCACACAAGAATTGGGGTGTACTAATAGAGGTGCAGTTAATGAGGTTTAGAGGGTTACGTGTGCAAGGTGTATGAGGTGTCATTTGGGGTAGTGATCTGAGGGAAGCAGAGGGTGGACCTGGGATAGGCGAGACATCCCCAACTGCAAGAAGAAGAAAAATGGTGAGTGAAAGGAGATGAGAATGTGTCTTATGTGAGTGTTTAAGTTTAGGATCAGTGAAGCATGGCTGGCTGAGGGATGTGCGATAGGAATAAAGTTCATGTGTGTTGTAGAGGGGGGAAGGTAGAAGAGAAGGAGAAATATGAATGTTCTGACTGCTGTTTGTGAATGGAAGAGCTGTGACTTTAAGGAGAAGGGAGGAAAAGGTTAATGTAGACATTAGAAAGTGTAGCATGTTTGCATTTAATTGTTGGAATTTGAAAGTACATATCTCTGTTGCCCACTCCTTTGTCTAACTCTGTTGTTATAACTCTCTCTAAACTTATGAACTAGCACACATGCGGCTAGATTTAGAGTTCAGCGGCCAAAGGGGTGCGTTAGCTACGCATGCTTTTTTCCCCCCGCACCTTTTAAATACCGCTGGTATTTAGAGTTCACAGAATGGCTGCGTTAGGCTCCAAAAAAGGGAGCGTAGAGCATATTTAGCGCCACTGCAACTCTCGATACCAGCGTTGCTTACGGACGCAGTCAGCTTCAAAAACGTGCTCGTGCACGATTCCCCCATAGAAAACAATGGGGCATTTTGAGCTGAAAAAAAACCTAACACCTGGAAAAAAGCAGCGTTCAGCTCCTAACACAGCCCCATTGTTTCCTATGGGGAAACACTTCCTAAGTCTGCACCTAACACCCTAACTTGTACCCCGAGTCTAAACACCCCTAACCTTACACTTATTAACCCCTAATCTGCCATCCCCGCTATCGCTGACCCTTGCATATTATTGTTAACCCCTAATCTGCCGCTCCGTACACCGCCGCAACCTACATTATACCTATGTACCCCTAATCTGCTGCCCCTAACACCATCGACCCCTATATTATATTTATTAACCCCTAATCTGCCGCCCCCGCTATCGCTGACCCCTGCATATTATTATTAACCCCTAATCTGCCGCTCTGTGCACCGCCGCAACCTACGTTATCCCTATGTACCCCTAATCTGCTGCCCCTAACACCGCCGACCCCTATATTATATTTATTAACCCCTAATCTGCCGCCCCCAACGTCGCCTCCACCTACCTACAATAATTAACCCCTAATCTGCCGACCAGATCTCACCGCTACTCTAATAAATGTATTAACCGCTAAAGCTAAGTCTAACCCTAACACTAACACCCCCCTAAGTTAAATATAATTTAAATCTAACGAAATAAATTCTCTTATTAAATAAATTATTCCTATTTAAAGCTAAATACTTACCTGTAAAATAAACCCTAATATAGCTACAATATAAATTATAATTATATTGTAGCTATTTTAGGATTAATATTTATTTTACAGGCAACTTTGTAATTATTTTAACCAGGTACAATAGCTATTAAATAGTTAATAACTATTTAATAGCTACCTAGTTAAAATTACAAAATTACCTGTAAAATAAATCCTAACCTAAGTTACAATTAAACCTAACACTACACTATCAATAAATAAATTAAATAAACTACCTACAATTATATACAATTAAACCTAACACTACACTATCAATAAATTAATTAAATACAATACCTACAAATAAATACAATGAAATAAACTAACTAAAGTACAAAAAATAAAAAAGAACTAAGTTACAAAAAATAAAAAAATATTTACAAACATTAGAAAAATATTACAACAATTTTAAACTAATTACACCTACTCTAAGCCCCCTAATAAAATAACAAAGAACCCCAAAATAAAAAAATGCCCTACCCTATTCTAAAATTAAAATAGAAAAGCTCTTTTACCTTACCAGCCCTGAAAAGGGCCCTTTGCGGGGCATGCCCCAAAGAATTCAGCTCTTTTGCCTGTAAAAAAACCCCATACAATACCCCCCCCAACATTACAACCCACCACCCACATACCCCTAATCTAACCCAAACCCCCCTTAAATAAACCTAACACTAAGCCCCTGAAGATCTCCCTACCTTGTCTTCACCACGCCGGGTTCACCGATCGATCCAGAAGAGCCTCCGATGTCTTGATCCAAGCCCAAGCGGGGGGCTGAAGATGTCCATGATCCGGCTGAAGTCTTCATCCAAGCGGGAGCTGAAGAGGTCCATGATCCGACTGAAGTCTTCTATCAAGCGTCATCTTCAATCTTCTTTCTTCCGGATCCATGTAGTTAATCCTGCCGACGCGGAACATCCATCTTCACCGACGACTTCCCGACGAATGACGGTTCCTTTAAGGGACGTCATCCAAGATGGTGTCCCTCGAATTCCGATTGGCTGATAGGATTCTATCAGCCAATCGGAATTAAGGTAGGAAAATTCTGATTGGCTGATGGAATCAGCCAATCAGATTCAAGTTAATTCCGATTGGCTGATAGAATCCTATAAGCCAATCGGAATTCGAGGGACGCCATCTTGGATGACGTCCCTTAAAGGAACCTTCATTCGTCGTCTAGTCGTCGGAAGAAGAGGATGGATCCGCGCTGGAGGTCTTGAAGATCAGCCGGTCGTCATCGGATGGAAGAACATAGAAGATGCGGCTTGGATGAAGATGTTTGCCGGTCCAGATGTCCTCTTCTGCCCACTTGGATCAAGACTTCAGCCAGAGGATGGATGTCTTCAGCCCCCCGCTTGGGCTTGGATCAAGACATCGGAGCCTGGACGGATCGCTGATACCCGGTGTGGTGAAGATAAGGTAGGAAGATCTTCAGGGGCTTAGTGTTAGGTTTATTTAAGGGGGGTTTGGGTTAGATTAGGGGTATGTGGGTGGTGGGTTGTAATGTTGGGGGGGGGTATTGTATGTTTTTTTTCCAGGTAAAAGAGCTGAATTCTTTGGGGCATGCCCCGCAAATGGCCCTTTTAAGGGCTGGTAAGGTAAAAGAGCTTTTCTATTTTAATTTTAGAATAGGGTAGGGCATTTTTTTATTTTGGGGGGCTTTGTTATTTTATTAGGGGGCTTAGAGTAGGTGTAATTAGTTTAAAATTGTTGTAATATTTTTCTAATGTTTGTAAATATTTTTTTATTTTTTGTAACTTAGTTCTTTTTTATTTTTTGTACTTTAGTTAGTTTATTTCATTGTATTTATTTGTAGGTATTGTATTTAATTAATTTATTGATAGTGTAGTGTTAGGTTTAATTGTAGGTAATTGTAGGTATTTTATTTAATTCATTTATTGATAGTGTAGTGTTAGGTTTAATTGTAACTTAGGTTAGGATTTATTTTACAGGTAATTTTGTAATTATTTTAACTAGGTAACTATTAAATAGTTATTAACTATTTAATAGCTATTGTACCTGGTTAAAATAATTACAAAGTTGCCTGTAAAATAAATATTAATCCTAAAATAGCTACAATATAATTATAATTTATATTGTAGCTATATTAGGGTTTATTTTACAGGTAAGTATTTAGCTTTAAATATGAATAATTTATTTAATAAGAGTTAATTTATTTCGTTAGATTTAAATTATATTTAACTTAGGGGGGTGTTAGTGTTAGGGTTAGACTTAGCTTTAGGGGTTAATACATTTATTAGAGTAGCGGTGCGGTCCGGTCGGCAGATTAGGGGTTAATTATTGTAGGTAGGTGGAGGCGACATTGGGGGCGGCAGATTAGGGGTTAATAAATATAATATAGGGGTCGGCGGTGTTAGGGGCAGCAGATTAGGGGTACATAGGGATAACGTAGGTTGCGGCGGTGTATGGAGCAGCAGATTAGGGGTTAATAATAATATGCAGGGGTCAGCGATAGCGGGGGCGGCAGATTAGGGGTTAATAAATATAATATAGGAGTCGGCGGTATTAGGGGCAGCAGATTAGGGGTACATAGGGATAACGTAGGTGGCGGCAGTGTGCGGTCGGCAGATTAGGGGTTAAAAAATTTTAATAGAGTGGCGGCGATGTGGGGGGACCTCGGTTTAGGGGTACATAGGTAGTTTATGGGTGTTAGTGTACTTTAGAGCACAGTAGTTAAGAGCTTCATAAACCGGCGTTAGCCCAGAAAGCTCTTAACTACTGACTTTTTTCTGCGGCTGGAGTTTTGTCGTTAGGTTTCTAACGCTCACTTCAGTCAAGACTCTAAATACCGGCGTTAGAAAGATCCCATTGAAAAGATAGGATACGCAAATGGCGTAGGGGGATCTGCGGTATGGAAAAGTCGCGGCTGCAAAGTGAGCGTTAGACCCTTTCCTGACTGACTCTAAATACCAGCGGTAGCCCAAAACCAGCGTTAGGAGCCTCTAACGCTGGTTTTGACGGCTACCGCCAAACTCTAAATCTAGCCGTTAGAGAACTACACGCATGCAATGCTGCACTGATCTAACAAGCTAAGCTTGATGTAACAAGCTGGAGATATTCAATTTAAAGGTAATAACAGTCACATGATCCTAATTAGCAAAGGTCATAAATTAGAGCAGGATCAAACAAGGCCTAAGCAAACATTGCAGATAGCACCTTTCTTATCAAAATGGAAGACACAGAAAAGAAAGCTGTTTTAAAAAGGTAATACAGACATACCAGAGATAGATAAAGTTTTGTAGGGGGAATAAGCAGTTATAAGATGTGTTGCAGGGTTAAATTTAAAACACAGTATTAGACTAGAAATACTATTTCAAATTTGAATGTAGCATTCGAATTCGAATATTACATTTATTAAAGACAGTTGTAGACTAGAAATATTATTTCAAATTTGAATGTCACATTTAAATTCGAATATTACATTTCGAAATTGAATGAATACATAGCTAAACATTCTATTATTCTAACAAATATTTTCGAATTTTATAGAAAAATTCGAAAACGAAAATTCGAAAATAGAATGTTAAAATGTTATATAAACATTCGAAATTAGATTCGAACGAACGAATGTATAACAATTTGTTTTAAAATTCGAATTTTTAGAAACATTCGCCCATCCCTATTCAATATACTATCTGTAATATATTCTAGAGAATGGTTATCCTGATTCCCTCTTGGGACTGTACTATTATTTCTATGGAAATTGGTACTTATTTTCAGGATTCTTTAGAATTTAAATATAACCTTAGTAGAGCATATTCACATATTTTTATATTTTTAGCTCAGCATTATCTGTGGCTGACATTAATGTTCTTTCGACCTTTGTTGAATAGTTAGCATAAGCAGTTTCAGATTCTCAAGTATATAACTCTGTTTATTTACTTTAGATGCATTCATTTAATTATGTTTACTATTTCTATTATTATGGTTTCAAATATATTTTATTATCTCTATCTTGTTAGGATAATAATTTGTTTGAGTTCTATTATCTCCACTATCTCTGCAGGTTTAGAGTTTTTCTGCCCTACTTTTAGTCTGGTGATGTAGATCAGTTGGTGAATGTCCTGACTACAAATGCTTGTTCTAGATCTAATGGTCATAGATTCCTATCCCAGCAGGGTTAATATACCCCCTCGGCCTTTTGAGGTCAATTTATTGTGTACCATTTATTTGGGTAATAATATCTGTTTTTTTTCAACTGCTAATTTGAGTAACTCCGAGTGTAAGCACTGAAAAAGCGTCTTTTGTATCCTTCTGGGAGAAAAACGCGATATAATTACTAGTTATTAGACTGCATGAAGGTGCGGTTCTCAAACCAGTCCTTCTGGTGGGGGGCAGATTAGATTGTTTTTGGATAAATTCAGTCCAAAATCTATATTATTCTTAGGGTTTGAATAGATTTTTAGAATGAGACCTTCTATGGGAAGATTCTTTCTTTCTCAGTACACTCTGTGAATTTTTTTTTCAGGAGTGATTTTACCAGTTCTTTAGCAGGAACAGGAATTTGGTTTCTATTCAATTTTTTTATTCTTTTTCCCAAAGAAGAAAGGTTTATTCAGTCCAATCTTGGATCTGAAGAATTATATTGTTGTGATAGAGTCTCAACTTTCAAGTTGGAGATTGTAAGGACTATTATGCCTTTTTTTTCGGAAAGGTCATTTCATATCCACTCCATTTTACAGGATGTTTATCCTCATATTTTATTTCATTCAGACCACTTGTGGTTTCTGAGATTCTCTATTTAGATAAGCCTTACCAATTTGTCGCTTTTTCCATTTGGTTTAGCGACAGCTTTATGAATCTTTTCAAAGGTTCTGGGTGCCCTTCTTTCTGTATTCAGACAGAAGGGTATTGTGGTGCTTCCTTATTTGGATGGTATCTTGGTATTAGCTTAATCTTTTTCTTTTATTGGAATCTCTCATAAATTAACTAGTTTTGTTTATTCAAGACATGGTTAGAGGATTTAATTTACCTAAGAGTTTCATGATTCCTCAGACAAGGGTTCCCTCTTTTTGAGTTTCTAGATGGATTATGTGTTCATGTCTTTGTCTTTATCGGACAGAAGTCAATTGTAATTGGCGTTAGCCTGTCTAACTTACAGTCTAGAACATTCCTTTTAGTGGCTATGTGCATGGAAGTGTTAGGTCTCATAACTGCAGCATCGGCTGTGGTTCCCTTTGCTCCTTTTTCATCTGAGACCTCTTTTGCTTTGCATACTGAATCAATGGTGTAGGGATTGTTTTCAGATATCACAGTTGATATTCTTAAATCCTAAACACTCAACTCTCTCTGATTTGGTGATTAGATTATAATCGTTTTATTCAGGGGGCCTCCTTTTATTCGTCCTTCCTGGACTGTATTCTTAATGGATGCAAGTCTTACAGGTTGAGGAGCTATCTGATGGTCTCTGACAGCACAAGAGGTTTGGAAACTTCAATCAATATTTTAGAACTCCGTGCTATTTTCAGTGTTCTTTCTTTTAGGAGAGAACTTTTCATTTTTGCTTTCAGACAGACAATATCACTACTGTGGAATATGTCAATCATCAAATAGGGACTCACAGTTCCTTAGCAATTAAGAAGTATCTTGAATACGTTCTTAGATGGAATTCATCTCCTGTCTAATTTCTATGATTTTTATCTCGAGGTTAGACTTTGGGAGGTGGATTATCTCAGCCGTCAGTCTTTACATCCGGTAGAGAGATGCATGATTAAGGGAATGGCTCACAAAATATTGCATATGTTTGTACCTGAGACAAGAATTAACTTCTAAGATTTCTTCTCAGTTTTGGTGCTGTGGATTTTTATACTTTGATATTTGAGAGGGAAAGCAGTCTCCTCTGTTCCACTGGCAACAAATATCACAGGAAGAAGGTGCTGTTTGTGAATTGGTTGGTGCATCCGGGAGAATGGTATCTCTATACAGATGTGTTTTCTCAATTTCCCAGGTACCTTTCAAGGTCCAGGGAACTTCAGGCGGAAATGGTGGTTGCATTGCAGTATCTTAGTTTTGCAAACTGACTACATCTTTCCGCCTCTGTTTTTTTCTTCCAAGGGTGATTTCCAAGATCATATTGGAACAGTCTCATGTGTTTCTGATAGCATTAGCATGGCCTCACAGGTTTGGTATGTGGATCTTGTTCGGATGTCCAGTTGCCATCCTTGATCACTTTCTCTTTGGCCAGCCCTCTTATTTTAGGGGCTATTTTTCCATCAGGCTCTCAAATTACTAATTTGATGGTATGGAAATTGATTAGTGTTTAGTCATAGAGGTTTCTCTGACTCAGTTTTTATCACTATGTTGCAGGCTTATAAGTCTCTTTCAAGGAACATGTATTATCAGGTTTGGAAAACCTATATTTTATGGTGTTCTCATAAATTCTCTTGGTATTCATTTAGAATTCCTAGAATTTTACAGTTTTTTTCAGAATGGTTTGGATAAGTTTGTCTGTAATTTTTTTGAAGGGACAAATCTCTGTTCTTTCTGTTTTATTTCCTAGAAAGATTGTTTAAATTTCCTGATATTCACTCTTTTGTTCAGGCATTGGTTGGTATCAAGCCTGTTTGTTTATTAATTTCTCCTTTTTGGAGTCTTATTTGGCTTAAGATTTTGCAGGCTCTTTCTTTTGAGCCTATATTTTCTTTGAAGATTATCTACTTTCTTGGAAAGTGTTGTTTCTTTTGACTATCTCTTCTGCTACAAGAGTTTCTGATTTATCAGCTCTCTCTTGTATGTCTCCTTATCTGATTTTTTTCACCTAAATAAGTTGTTTTGTGGACTTCTTTTTTTCCTAAGGTTGTGAATTTGAACAACATTAGTAGAGAAATTGTTGTTCCTTCTTTGGGTCCTAATCCTAAAGAATTCTTTGAGAGTTCTTTACATCCTTTATAATTCTATATCAAGGTTACTAGGATTTCAGAAGACTGCTAGTCTGCTTTTCTGGTTAGAGAGAAGGTTAGAAAGCCTCTGCCATTTCTTTGGCATCCTCGTTAAAGCTTTAGTTTCTTAAGGCTTATTTGGAGGCAGGGCAGGCTCCGCCTTAGAGATTTACAGTAATTTGGTCTTCTTTGCATATTTTTATTGTTTTTACCATTTTGATGTATTTTGCTTCTTCTGAAGCAGTCTTTGGTAGAAAAGTTCTTCAGGCAGCTGTCTCAGTTTGATTCTACTGCTTTTGATTTAAGTTTTTTTAAGAAAAACTTAATTATTGTGTGTATTTAATTTCTCAGTGGAAATAGCTGTTGTTATTTTATCCCTCCCTCTCTAGTGACTCTTCTGTGGACTTCCACATCTTGGGTATTTTCTATCCCATACGTCACTAGCTCATGGATTCTTGCCAATTACATGAAAGAAAACATAATTTATGTAAGAACTTACCTGATAAATTCATTTATTTTATTTCATATTTGCAAGAGTCCACGAGGCCCACCCTTTTTAAGGTGGTTATGTTTATATTTTTTTTGTATAAAAACACAATTTTATTTTCAGTTCCTCTTTTTGTATGCTTTTTGTTATCACCTCACTAGTAGCTACTTGGCTATCCATTAAACTGAGCTGTGGGTGTGGTGGGAGGTGTATTTATAGGCATTTGAGGTTTGGGAAACTTTGCCCCCTCCTGCTAAGAATGTATATCCCATACGTCACTAGCTCATGGACCAATATGAAAGAAATTAATTTATCAGGTAAGTTCTTACATAAATTATGTTTTTTTAAAATACAATTGACATGTTGACCCCTTCTTTTGCCTCACACTGGTTCTTTAAAGCATCTGGAAGGTCCTGTAAATAACAGCATAGTGCAATAACAATATTGTATGTATTGTCTCAGTGATATTAGTGCAAAAAACACTAAGCCCTCTCTAATTCACCACATAATACCATATGAATAAATATGTTTACTATTAATAAAGGAAAACAATGTATGCACAATAGCTAAGAACACTGAAAGGAACAGTGAGGCAACATAGTAAATGCTTCTATATTAAAGTGTGTTTTTTATGTGTGTGTAAATGTATGAATGCATGTGTGTGTGTGATTGTGTTTATGTATGTCTGTATGGATGTGTGCGTGTGTATATATTTATATTTATTGATATATATTTGTGCATGTATGTGTCTATGGGGGATATTTATCAAAGGTATGTCGGACCTGATCCGACAATGCAGATCAGGTACGACATACCTCACTGAATGCAGGAGAGTGATACTCTCTCCGTATTCAGCATTGCTCCAGCAGCTCTTGTGAGCTGCTGGTGCAACGCCGCCCCCTGTAAATTTGCTGCCAATCGGCCGCTAGCAGGGGGTGTCAGTCAACCCGATTGTACTCGATCGGGTTGAATTCCAGGCGATCTCTGTCTGCCTGCTCAGAGCAGGTGGACTGCGTTATGGAGCAGCGGTCTGAAGACTCGCCAGAAACACGGGCCCTCAAGCTCCATTCGGAGCTTGATAAATGGGCCTCATTATGTGTGTGTGTGTGGATGAGTGTGTATGTATATATATATAAAAGACTCAAATAGTGACCGCACCACCTACTATAGTATATTGTGCTCCGGCACGGGACGGAGCCTGGCCCTAGACTCAATACAAATATAATCACAATAATCCCAGCCAAGGAGTCTTAGAATGATAAACAAAAAATTTTTAATCAATGAATCTTAGAATGATAAGCAAATAGTTTTTAATCAATGAATATCTTATATATATTACAAGACAAAAAAGGAAAGACAAATTAGATGAAAGCTTACTCACATCCACACCTACCCCATCCACCAAAAATATCCGTACCCCAAACTAAACCTCCTAAATGAAATAGATATTATATATTCTCTAGAAACACAAGAATAAATTCTAACAATCCTGGAAAGAAAAAGGTTATAAATCTAAACAGGAAGACACACCCCCCGGACGTCCCCAGGGAGTGAAGACACACTCCACCTGTCACTTCAAAGTAGATATTAGTATAGCTTTAAATGTAGCCAAAGATGATTAGGCACAAAACTTCACGATCTTACAATGTCCTAATATGACATCAATTATAACCAGAAAATCAAAATCCATATTGTATTGTTTGTATCCAGAATGAAGAGAATAAAAGCAAATTTCTTATGCAAAGTTCAAAGGATAATGAAATACAAATGAGATGTCCTTAATTGTATCCAGCTTCAAAAGAGAAATAAAGTTCTTTATGCAATGTTTGAAGTATTGTGGGATTCAAAAGTAATTGTATGTGCTGGCCCTATTATCCCAGATCTTATGGGTATAAACGTTTTGGGCTGAACAAGTAAAACTGATGCATATAAAAAAGTGTCCTTTTAAATGTTGTGAAGTGAGCACTCTTGCAGAGTAACAGTCATACCCATATAGAATACGGCTTCAAAACGAGGGACCAATTTTGTGGTGGTCGGTATCCCTCTATATGTGCTGTCAAAAGTGTAGCCACAAATTTGAAATCTAGGTTGCCGTGCTATAGCGAGGTACACTTCTACAGTGAATCCAACCTCACACCCTTTAATTAGTGTTCACTCACGGTTTGGTTATAATGTAGCATATAAGGCCTGAATGTTCCCAGACTGTATCAAGACAAACAGTAGGTTAAAGCACCAGCGTCTCTGTGCAGGTAACAATTATTTCAGTACAGCTGTAAAGCGAATCATATCACACGATATTACCTGTGTCGTCTGAGTATTGTCAGATGTACCAATACCGTGAGACTTTTTCCCCGGCGTAATCTTCAGTGTGGAAATGGACTTACTGATATGTTGATCCCATCTCGCTTCTTAACACAGGTCAACCGTTAGCAGAAATTAACGTGCAATGTGGCTGCCGCATTCAAGGTAAGTTCGGGTGGTAGTGTCTCTGCTGGTTCCGACACGCGTTTCACTACCGCTGCTATTACGAGTCTTGTAGGTACAGCTGTCCCACACACTTTATAACGCTGCTTTTTCACTACCGCTGCTATTACGAGTCTTTTAGGTACAGCTGTCCCGCACACTTTATTGGCCATACCGCAAATTAACTTACGCAATTTGCGTAAAGTCTTTTTTTAATGGGACTTCCATAGTGCCGATATTACAAGCTTTTTTTTGGATGCCAAACAGTGAGCGCTACAGCCTATCCCGCAAGATTTGTAATGCATTCTAAAGTAAGTAGTTATGAGTTTTACGCTACAAAGCTGTAGCATAAAACTCATAACTAAAGTGTTAAAAAGTACACTAACACCCATAAACTACCTATTAACCCCTAAACCGAGGCCGTCCTGCATCGCAAACACTAAAATAAAATTATTAACCCCTAATCTGCTCCTCCTGACATCGCCGCCACTATAATAAACATATTAACCCCTAAACCGCCACACTCCTGCATCGTAAACACTAGTTAAATATTATTAACCCCTAATCTGCTGTCCCTAACATCGCCACCACCTACCTATATTTATTAACCCCTAATCTGCCGCCCCCAATGTCGCCGCCACTATACTAAATTTATTAACCCCTAAACCTAAGTCTAACCCCAACCCTAACACCCCCTAACTTAAATATAATGAATATAAATCTAAATAAAAATTAATATCATTAACTAAATAATTCCTATTTAAAACTAAATACTTACATGTAAAATAAACCCTAAGCTAGCTACAATATAACTAATAGGTACAGGCAAAAGGCCCTTTTAAGGGCTATTGGTAGTTTAGTTTAGGCTAGGGTTTTTTTTTATTTTGGGGGGGCTTTTTTTATTTTGATAGGGCAATTAGATTAGGTGTAATTAAATATCTGATCATTTGTTTTTTATTTTGTGTAATTTAGTGTTTTTTTGTTGTAATTTAGGTAATTGTATTTAATTTATGTAATTTATTTAATTGTTGTGTTACGTGTAATGTTAGGTGTTAGTGTAACTCAGGTTAGGTTTTATTTTACAGGTAAATTTGTATTTATTTTAGCTAGGTAGTTATTAAATAGTTAATAACTATTTAATAACTATTCTACCTAGTTAAAATAAATACAAACTTGCCTGTAAAATAAAAATAAACCCTAAGCTAGATGCAATGTAACTATTAGATATATTGTAGCTAGCTTAGGGTTTATTTTACAGGTAAGTATTTAGTTTTAAATAGGAATAATTTAGGTAATGAATTTGTATTTATTTTATTTGAATTATATTTAAGTTAGGGGGTGTTAGGGTTAGGGTTAGACTTAGGTTTAGGGGTTAATAAATTTAGTATAGTGGGGGCGGCAGATTAGGGGTTAATAAATGTAGGTAGGTGACAGCGATGTTAGGGGAGGCAGATTAGGGGTTAATAATATTTAACTCATGTTTGTGAGACAGGAGTGAGGCAGTTTAGGGGTTAATATGTTTATTATAGTGGTGGCGATGTCCGGAGCGGCAGATTAGGGGTTAATAAGTATAATGTAGGTGTCGGCGATGTCAGGGGCGCAGATTAGGGGTTAATAAGTATAAGATTAGGGGTGTTTAGACTCTGGGTTCATGTTAGGGTGTTAGGTGTAAACATAAAATTTGTTTCCCCATAGGAATCAATGGGGCTGCGTTACGGAGCTTTACGCTGCTTTTTTGCAGGTGTTAGACATTTTTTCAGCCGGCTCTCCCCATTGATGTCTATGGGGAAATCGTGCACAAGCACGTACAACCAGCTCACCGCACTGACTTAAGCAGTGCTGGTATTGGAGTGCGGTATGGAGCTCAATTTTGCTCTACGCTCACTTCTTGCCTAATAACGCCGGGTTTCTGAAAACCTGTAATACCAGCGCTGTAGGTAAGTGAGCGGTGACAATAACATGCAAGTTAGAACCACACCCCTCATAACGCAAAACTCGTAATCTAGCCGAATTTTTCCTTTGAAGCCTAAATGTGTTTCATAGATATGTTTTACACTTCATGAACCTTGCAATAACTCCAAGCAACTATAAATCACATAATCGTATAAATAGATATTTCTATATATTTTTATATATATATATATATATATATATATATATATATATATATATATAGTATATATACTCACATTTTTGTAAATATTTTATTATATCTTTTCATGTGACAACACTGCAACACTGAAGAAATGACACTTTCCTACGATATAACAGTGTAAATTTGCTGTCCCCTCAAAATAACTCAACACACAGCTATTAATGTCTAAACTGTTGGCAACAAAAGTGAGTACACCCCCTAAGTGTAAATGTCCAAATTGGGCCCAGTTAGCCATTTTCCCTCCCCAATGTCATGTGACTCGTTAGTGTTACAAGGTCTCAGGTGTGAATGGGGAGCAGGTGTGTTAAATTTGGTGTGATCGCTCCTCTCTTATACTGGTCACTGGAAGTTCAACATGGCACCTCATGGCAAATAACTCTGAGGATCTTAAAAAATAATTGTTGCTCTACATAAAGATGGCCTAGGCTAGAAGATTGCCAAGACCCTGAAACTGAGCTGCAGCACAGTGGGCAAGACCATACAGTGGTTTCACAGGACAGTGTCATATCCAGAAGTTGTCTTTGGGAAATAGACGTATGAGTGCTGCCAGCATTGCTGCTGAGGTTGAAGGGGTGGGGGGTCAGCCTGTCAGTGCTCAGACCATACGCCTCACACTGCATCAAACTGGTCTGCATGGCTGTCATCCCAGAAGGAAGCCTCTTCTAAAGATGATGCACAAGAAAGCCAGCAAACAATTTGCTGAAGACAAGCAGACTAAGGACATGGATTACTGGAACCATGTCCTGTGGTCCGATGAGACCAAGATAAACGTATTTGGTTCAGATTGTGTTAAGCGTGTGTGGCGGAAAACAGGTGAGGAGTATAAAGACAAGTGTGTCTTGCCTACAGTCAAGCAAGGTGGTGGGATTGTCAAGGTCTGGGCCTGCATTAGTGCTGCCAGTACTGGGGAGCTACAATTCATTGAGGGAACCATGAATGCCAACATATACTGTGACATACTGAAGCAGAGCATGATCCTCTCCCTTCGAAGACTGGGCCGCAGGGCAGAATTCCAACATGGTAACGACCACAAACACACCTCCAAGACGACCACTGCCTTGCTAAAGAAGCTGAGGGTAAAGGTGATGGACTGGCCAAGCATGTCTCCAGACCTAAATCCTATTAAGCATCTGTGGGGCATCCTCAAATGGAAGGTGTGGGAGCGCAAGGTCTCTAACATCCACCAGCTCTGTGATATTGTCATGGAGGAGTGGAAGAGGACTCCAGTGGCAACCTGTGAAGCTCTTGTGAACTCCATGCCCAAGAGGGTTAAGGCAGTGCTGGAAAATAATGGTGGCCACACAAAATATTGTCACTTTGGGCCCAATTTGAACATTTCCACTTCTGGGTGTACTAACTTGTGTTGTAGACATTAATGGCTGTGTGTTGAGTTATTTTGAGGGGACAGCAAATTTACACTGTTATACAAGCTGTACACTCACTGCTTTACATTGTGGCAAAGTGTCATTTCTTCAGTATTGTCACATGAAAAGATATAATAAAATATTTTCAAAAATGCGAGGGGTGTACTCACTTTTGTGAGATATTGTATAAGTATATAACTATACCTACAGTATACACAGTATAATCATCTATATATATAGGTAGATATTTATATATTGTACCAAATACCATCAGATATATGTAGAAATATTTATGTATTTATGAATCAATAGAACATATTCTGCTGTGTGAAGAACATTGGAATGTGAAATATTCATGTTTTCATGTTAGGTTAGCGCACTTGAGAATATGTTATTGGGTTTGCTCGTAAGTAGGGCTCTATTTTTTTTTATTATCTTTTTTTTCTCCATTGACTTCTAAGTGGCAATACATTAACGTGCTCGATATTGAAAGTTCGGCTTTTTACTCATGGGTTAGCACGTGGGCGAATACAGTTTACTTTCAACTCAAATGTTAAATAGAAATAAAAGAAAAAAGAAAATTACACAGCCTCATCAGCTTTGAAATACAGAAACATAACCATGAAATGAGAAACAATTCCGTCTTTTTTAAATTCTGCATGCTAAGTTGAGGCGTAGGTGAAAAACCCGACCACACCTCAAGAAAACCCAATGAAAAGTTATATTCTAAAAGTTATATTCTAACCTGAAACACTGCTTTGTTGTATATTCTACTAAATATACATATTTTTTATAGTGTGCCTCACTACATGATCACCTATAATTTGAATAAAGGTTTTGTCCTTTATTAGTTTATATGTACTGAATTGTAAAAGAAAATTGCACCAATAAGGAAAATGACTCTTTATTCATAAATTTTATTAAATTTATCTTGGAACCATTATCTATTATTATTTTTATTATTATAGAACATGTTTGGATAGTTTTTATTTTAAATCATGAAAGTGATAATATATTCACAAATACAGTATATGAAGATTATTTAAATTATTTATTTTGTTTCATTTCTTCTTCTCACAAGCGTTTTAGCCACAAGGATAAGGAATTCATCCAAGCTCACCATTACACCTCGATTTTCCTCCAGATCTTTCAGGATTTTGTCTGAAGCATCCTTCTCTTTTGGATTCTAAAAATCAATGATGAAAAATGGATTAGTTAAAATATGATTAACATATTTTTCACATTACAATAATACATCAAGGCTTAGTTAAAGATGCATCAAAGTCAAAATTAAACTTTCGTGGCTCAGACTAGATATATATTTGTATGTCTAGGGAGGGCTTAGATGTAGGTTTAGCTCATAGCTCTCAACATTCAAATCAGCCAATAAGATTTCATAGCTCTCATCCTATTGGCTGATTATAAAAATAGCCAATAGGAATTCAAGGTGCCCCAATAAATATGGGGTACCTGGCATTCAATCTTCAGTGTGCGGCGGCGATCGCATGAAGAGGAGCATCCACGCCGCCGAGGACCACTGCAGAGGATCGCCACTTCTGGGAAGACAGCTCCGCACATCCGCTCCACGCCGCCTTCACTGTGGATGAAGATAGAAGATGATGGAACCGCCTGGAAGAAGACCTCCTCTGGACTTCAGGAACCGTGAGAACCTATTTGGGGCTTAGTGTTAATTTTTTTTTTTTGGGGGGGGGTTATTTTTAAGATTAGGGATTTGGGCACTGTGAAAGAGCGGAATGCCCCTTTAGGGGCAATGGGTAGTTTAGGTTTTTTTTTTAGTGTTGGGTTTTTTATCTGGGGGGGTTTGGTGGGTGGGGGGTTTTACTGTTAGGGGTGGACTTAGTTTATTTTTAGTGTAAATGAGCTGATTCCTTTAGGGCAATGCCCTACAAAAAGCCCTTTTAAGGGCTATTTGTGGTTTAGCATTAGATTAGGGTTTTATTTTGGGATGTTTTTTTTTAAAGGGGGTATTAGATTATGATTATTTTTAATTTTTGGATAATGTTGTTTTTTCTGTAGTTTTAGCTTTTTTTATTTTTTGTAAATTTAGATTTTTTTATTTTTTGTAATTTTAGGATTTTTTTAATTTGAGTAATTTTAGGTATTTGTTTAATTAATTTAGGTCTTTAACTATTTTAAAATGTTAATTTAATTGGGGTTAATTTATGGGGGTGTTATGTTAGGGGGGATAGTTGTTGGTGGTTTAGAGGTTAATTGTTTAAAGTAGTTTTTTTCATTATGGGTTTTTTGCGGTTTAGTATTTAATATGTTAATTAGTTGTTTGCTGGGTTTTTTTTAAATGGCGGATTAGGAGTTAATCAAATTATAAATTAGATTACGAGTTTTGCGTTATGAGTGGCTCGGTAATAACTTGCAAGTTATTTCCACCGCTCACCTTTTATAGAGCTGCTATTACAGGTTTTCCAAAAACCTGCTTTTTTCGGCAATATGGCAGTGTTGAGCTCCATACCGCACACAAATACCAGCGCTGCTTTGAGCTGGTTTTACGTGCTCGTGCACGATTTCCCCATAGACATCAATGGGGAGAGCCGGCTAAAAAAAAGCCTAACACCTGCAATAATGGAGCGTAAAGCTCCGTAACGCAGCCCCATTGATTCCTATGGGGAAAGAAAAGTTATGTTTAAACCTAACACCCTAACATAAACCCAGAGTCTAAACACCCCTAATCTGCCGCCCCTGACATCACCGTCAACTAAATTACACTTATTAACCCCTAATCTGCAGCCCGACATTGCCGACACCTACATTACACTTATTAACTCCTAATCTGCCGCCCCCAACATCGCCGCCACCTACCTACACTTATTAACCCATAATCTGCCGCCCCCAATGTTGTCGCCACCCACCTACACTTATTAACCCCTAATCTGTCTCCCCCAATGTCGCTGCCACCTACCTACACTTATTAACCCTTAATCTGCCTCCCCCAATGTCGCTACTATACTAAAGTTATTAACCCCTAAACCTCTGGCCTCCCACAACACTAACACTAAATAAATATATTAACCCCTAAACCTAACTCTAAGTCTAACCCTAACACCCCTAACTTTAATATAATTAAAATAAATCTAAATACAAATTACTATTATTACATAAATAATACCTATTTAAGACTAAATACTTACCTGTAAAATAAACCCTAAGCTAGCTACAATATAACTAATAGTTACATTGTAGCTATCTTAGGCCTAGATTTAGAGTTTTGCGGTAGCCGTGAAAACCAGCGTTAGAGGCTCCTAACGCTGGTTTTAGGCTACCGCCGGTATTTGGAGTCAGTCAGGAAAGGGTCTAACGCTCACTTTTCAGCCGCGACTTTTCCATACCGCAGATCCCCTTACGTCAATTGCGTATCCTATCTTTTCAATGGGATCTTTCTAACTCCGGTATTTAGAGTCGTGTCTGGAGTGAGCGTTAGAAATCTAACGACCAAACTCCAGCCGCAGAAAAAAGTCAGTAGTTAAGAGCTTTTTGGGCTAACGCCGGTTTATAAAGCTCTTAACTACTGTGCTCTAAAGTACACTAACACCCATAAACTACCTATGTACCCCTAAACCGAGGTCCCCCCACATCGCCGCCAATCTAATAAAAAATTTTAACCCCTAATCTGCTGACCGCCACCTACGTTATCCTTATGTACCCCTAATCTGCTGCCCATAACACCGCTGACCCCTATATTATATTTATTAACCCCTAATCTGCCCCCCACAACGTCGCCGCCAGCTACCTACACTTATTAACCCCTAATCTGCCGACCGCAAAGCGCCGCCACCTACGTTATCCTTATGTACCCCTAATCTGCTGCCCCTAACACCGACGACCCCTATATTATATTTATTAACCCCTAATCTGCCCCCCACAATGTCGCCGCCACCTGCCTACACTTATTAACCCCTAATCTGCCGACTGGAGCTCACCGCTATTCTAATAAATTTTTTAACCCCTAAAGCTAATTCTAACCCTAACACTAACACCCCCCTAAGTTAAATATAATTTTATTCTAACGAAATAAATTAACTCTTATTAAATAACTTATTCCTATTTAAAGCTAAATACTTACCTGTAAAATAAACCCTAATATAGCTACAATATAAATTATAATTACATTGTAGCTATTTTAGGATTAATATTTATTTTACAGGCAACTTTGTAATTATTTTAACCAGGTACAATAGCTATTAAATAGTTAATAACTATTTAATAGTTACCTAGTTAAAATAATAACAAAATCACCTGTAAAATAAATCCTAACCTAAGTTACAATTAAACCTAACACTACACTATCAATAAATTAATTAAATAAAATACCTACAATTACCTACAATTAAACCTAACACTACACTATCAATAAATTAATTAAACACAATATCTACAAATAAATACAATTAAATAAACTAACTAAAGTACAAAAAATAAAAAAGAACTAAGTTACAAAAAATAAAATATTTACAAACATAAGAAAAATCTTACAACAATTTTAAACTAATTACACCTACTCTAAGCCCCCTAATAAAATAACAAAGCCCCCCAAAATAAAAAAATGCCCTACCCTATTCTAAATTACTAAAGTTCAAAGCTCTTTTACCTTACCAGCCCTGAACAGGGCCCTTTGCGGGGCATGCCCCAAGAAATTCAGCTCTTTTGCCTGTAAAAAAAACACATACAATACCCCCCCCCCAACATTACAACCCACCACCCACATACCCCTAATCTAACACAAACCCCGCTTAAATAAACCTAACACTAAGCCCCTGAAGATCTTCCTACCTTATCTTCACCATACCAGGTTCACCGATCGGTCCAGAGTCTTGATCCAAGCCCAAGCGGGGGGCTGAAGAGTGATTTCCATCCTCGGGCTGAAGTCTGGATCCAAGCGGCGGCTGAAGAAATCCATCATCGGGCTGAAGTCAGAAGTCCATCATCGGGATGAAGTCTTCTATCAAGCCGCATCTTCAATCTTCTTTCTTCTGGAGCAGAGCGGAGCCATCTTCTTCCAAGCCGACGCGGAACATCCTCTTCAACCAACGACTAGACGATGAATGACGGTTCCTTTAAGGGACGTCATCCAAGATGGCGTCCCTCGAATTCCGATTGGCTGATAGGATTCTATCAGCCAATCGGAATTAAGGTAGGAATATTCTGATTGGCTGATGGAATCAGCCAATCAGAATCAAGTTCAATCCGATTGGCTGATCCAATCAGCCAATCAGATTGAGCTCGCATTCTATTGGCTGTTCCGATCAGCCAATAGAATGCGAGCTCAATCTGATTGGCTGATCGGATCAGCCAATCGGATTGAACTTGATTCTGATTGGCTGATTCCATCAGCCAATCAGAATATTCCTACCTTAATTCCGATTGGCTGATAGAATCCTATCAGCCAATCGGAATTCGAGGGACGCCATCTTGGATGACGTCCCTTAAAGGAACCGTCATTCGTCGTCTAGTCGTCGGTTGAAGAGGATGTTCCGCGTCGGCTTGGAAGAAGATGGCTCCGCTCCGCTCCAGAAGAAAGAAGATTGAAGATGCGGCTTGATAGAAGACTTCATCCCGATGATGGACTTCCGACTTCAGCCCGATGATGGATTTCTTCAGCCGCCGCTTGGATCCAGACTTCAGCCCGAGGATGGACATCACTCTTCAGCCCCCCGCTTGGGCTTGGATCAAGACTCTGGACCGATCGGTGAACCTGGTATGGTGAAGATAAGGTAGGAAGATCTTCAGGGGCTTAGTGTTAGGTTTATTTAAGGGGGGTTTGGGTTAGATTAGGGGTATGTGGGTGGTGGGTTGTAATGTTGGGGGGGGTATTGTATGTGTTTTTTTAATACACAATGTGTAACCAGCATGATAATATGCCACCTTCATATGAGATAGAGAGAGAGAGAGAGAGAGAGAGAGAGAGAGAGAGAGAGAGAGAGAGAGAGAGAGAGAAAATATGTAAAGGTAATTTACTTAAAATTTACGGCATTTTATATTCATTTAATCTGCGGCACGAGTAAATATAGAGAGAAAGTTGATCTTTGACACTGGAATATTTTCCCGATCCCATATTACCTGCCTTTCCATTATAGTGAATATAGGCTAGTGTAATGATTAACCTGTAGATTCTCTGT
The DNA here is from genome assembly GCF_027579735.1 of Bombina bombina. NCBI lineage: Eukaryota > Metazoa > Chordata > Amphibia > Anura > Bombinatoridae > Bombina > Bombina bombina. The sequence continues at coordinate 1,312,647,936 of NC_069500.1, forward strand.
TTTCTAATTGTACTTTATGTAGGAAATGGTTAATGTCTTAAAACTAAAGGAGTGACTTTAAGGGACATGAAAGTCAAATGTTTTTTTTCATGATTCAGACAGAGGGGCCGATTTATTAAGATGCTGGGCAGACATGATCCACTGTAGCGGATAATGTCCGCCCAACATCACTAAATGCCGACAGCATACGCTGTCGGCATTTAACATTGCACAAGCATTTCTAGTGAAATGCTTGTGCAATACCGCCCCCTGCAGATTTGCGGCCAATTGGCCACTAGCAGAGGTGGTAGATGAGTTAAGGAGCAGTGGTCTTAAGGCTTCTTAACTCCTGATTCCGGCGAGCCTGAAGTCTTGCATGGAATAAGCAGCTTGATTGCTTAATAATTCGGCCCCAGTGTGTTTACTTTTAAGCAACTTTCCAATTTACTTCTATTATCTAATATGCTTTGTTCTCTTGGTATGCTTTGTTATAAAGAATACAGAAGTATGCTCAGGAGCGGCAATGGACTACTTGGAGGTAGCTACTGATTGGTGACTGTGCATATATGCCTCTTGTGATTGGCTCGCTTAATGTGTTCAGCTAGCAACCAGTAGTGCATTTTTGCTCCTTCAACAAAGGATATCAAGAGAAGGAAACTAATTTGATAATAGAAGTAAAATTGAAAGTTATTTAAAATTGTTGTAATTTTTTTTTGTTTTTAAAGGGACAGCAAAGGCAAAATTAAACATCCATGGTTTAGAATTTTCAATTTACATGTTATCAAATTTGCTTTGTTCTCTTTCTTTTTTTTTTTTTTAAGAGTAAAATTTGGTTGGCTCAGGAGTGTGCACCCTTTCCATGGTATACCAGCAGCAGTATAGCAATACTACATATATTGTTGCAAACACTGCCGTCACAGAGTGCTAAACACTCTTCTGAGCCTACCAAAGGTTACTCTTCAACATAGCAAATTTAATAAAACAAGTACATTTGTTGTTGTTGTTTTTTAAATTACACACACTATCAAAACCATGATATTTTCATTTTGACTCCACTGTCCATTTAACATATTAATAAATGATAATTATAGAGGGCTACAAGGAAGGTGTCTTTTTACAGATTATACAAACATTTGTAACAAGATCAGGTTCTTACCTTAAGCATCCCGGGAAGTTCTTTCTCCAAAAGAGACTTCATTCCTCCCTTTGAAAGGGATGCGTTGCTACCCTCTTTGGATGCATACTTGTCAAAGACATCTATAACCATTAGCATGCCACGCTCTAACTCAGTCATCTCTGAAGTTTTTTTTTACCACCCTAGCAATAAGACTGCAGACTTCAGGCTGTAGATAAAGGGTAGACTCCTTGTCTCGTTTATATATTCTCTGCATATTGCATCACGGCCAATAAACAAACACTAAAACTTGGCTCTGATACTTACAGAAAATATGGCACAGCTAAAAAACAAATACACCTTTTGCTTTAAGCTTATTAAACATTATGCAAATATTGACATTTAAAGCTCAATAGTAATGTTTGTTTAGACATCTGCCAGAGTTCACAAACTATTGAGTATGGACAAGGCTGTTATATATTTCTGATGTGTGGAACACAATGGACTCCATTTTAGAAGTTGTGAATGCCTGCAGCTGAGAGTTAAGAAGCAGTGGTCATCAGACTGCTTTGCCAAATATAAATAGTGTTTCTCGATCTCCCCGGACTTCTCCAACCAGGGAGATTGACAGCCCAAGGGGCAGCATTGCACAAGCAGTGTATTGCTGCCTGCTAGTCACAATGCTGGGCAAACAGGGGCGGAGATGTCTGTCCTTGTCCGCCTGGAGATTGTTAAATGGACCCCAATATGTTGAATGTGATAATCCAGTCCAGCACCAGTAGGTAGGTTAAAAACAATCTTTATTCAACACTCTTTACAAATGGAAAAGATGTAGGATTCTTAAGAGAATATGGACATAACAGCAATAAAAACACTCATGGTATTAGTTGACATGGTGCTGCCATCTCACACATTTCAGATAATACTGTAATAATAGATAATGGTACTGCTCCATGGGGTCAATTTATTATTGGCCGATTTGGGCCAATTCACCCTGTTTTTAACAGGAGTTAAGAAGCAGCGGTCTATAGACTGCTGCTCCTTAACTCATACGCCACCTCTGAGCCTACGTACAGCAATCCGCCCCGATCCTATACGATCGCGCTGATTGACACCCCCAGCTAGCGGCCGATTGGCCGTGAATCTGCAGGGAGCGATATTGCACAAGCAGTTCACTAGAACTTCTTCTGCATTGCTGAATATGGACAGCGTATGCTGTCCGCATTCAGCTATGTCTGGCGGACATGATACGCTACAGCGTATCATGTCTGCCAGACTTTAATAAAATGACCCCCATGTATGGTCTTAAAAACACATATATGCTCATCTTATTTGTCAGTCTAAATAGTATTCCACACAATAGCTCAGCCTATATTAACTGCAGTTATTATGGAATGTATTATTAGCTTTGTTTGGTTAAAATATAAAAAATATAAAACATATTCTTAAAATATTTAGGGCTAGATTACAATTGGAGCACTAAATTATCGTGCTCCCACAAACGGTTTAAAGTTGGTGGGAGTGGGGTGTTAGAATAGAAAGGCACTGAACTGTTCCTTTACATTGCGGGCCTATGGGAACTGTGCACTCCCAGTAAATATATATAAATATGCTTATATACATATATATTTATGTGTTAATATGTGTATATACACATACACAACATAAATATATATGCATATCGGCATATACATATATATTTATATTTGCTGCCATTGCTGTGCGACTTACCCCCTTCACTGGTGCTCGTGAGTAAAATGCTTCCTAGCAATGCGAAAGCGAGCTTGCATTCACATTGCGATTAACTTAAAATAATATCGCTTAGGACATAAGTCTAGATCACATTCAATTTGTGTATGTAATAACTGGTAAACTAATTGCTCCTTTGGGATTACCATGTGCTTTTGTGCGTAGATACACAAAAATTTCAAACTTGGATTTGTCACTCCATAATACTAATTTCCACTGATCTTTATTCCAATCTTTGTGAGCTTTAGCATATTTTAGCCTTTTCACCCTATTCCCCTTCTGAAAAAGAGATTTCTTGACTGCTACCCTTCCACTAAGACCATTCCTGATAAAGCTTCTTTGGACTGTAGAAGGGTCAACTTGGCATCCCGATGAAGCTGCCAGATGCTGAGCCAGGTCCTTGCTGGACTTCTTCCGGTCTCTCAAAGAAGAAATTTTGAGAAACTTCTCATCAGATTTTGAAAGTTTTCTTGGCTTCCAGTCGTTGTTTTTTGTCCTTGACCATTCCTGATTCTTCATATTTCTTTATAACTGCTTGAATACCGCATATTGAGTATCCAGTTTGTTTGCTGATTTCCCTTTGAGAGTTACCTTGCTGATGCAAAAGTATGATTTTATGTCTGTCAAATTCTATGATCTTTAGCATTTATTTTCTTATTACCAAAATAGTAAGATTCCAATTAATTAAACTCATACCACACGTGTATGTAATGCTCAAGCATGTGTTGCACAAACCTAGTGTAATAGACTTTTTTCACAACAGTCATTTTAACATGAAATAGTAGGACAAATACAAGTGTATTAATTAGAGTTCCATTCCATTTAGGTTCCTGCTATTGCTCAAGTGTAAGGGGAGGTCACACTAAACACTTGCCACTTTAGCCCATAGAAGCTGTTTTTTCTGATTATTTTCTGTTTTTTAATACTGCATACAAATATCCTGTATTATATAGTTGTATTCTAATAAGGAGACGAGACTGAGAAATAATTATATATGGTCATTAAACTATTGCTAAAACAACAGATCGAATGGTGGCCTAAGACTTTTGCACAGTACTGTATATATATGCATTGGAGCCCTTTGCCATTAAGTAGATGAAAACATGTAAAAGCATATTTCTGCAATATTCATTTTTAATAAAGTTTTCAACTGTGTATTTAAAGTAAATATTGACATTCCAATGTTCTACACATATCAGAATATGTTCTATATATGTATAAATAGATATTCCTATATATGTTTGTATATATCTATACCTATATATAATAATGTATATAGATAGATAGATGATAGATAGATAGATAGATAGATAGATAGATAGATAGAGATATAGGTATATATATATATTGTAACAAAAAACTATCATATATATATTTAAATATGTATTTATGAATAAATAGAACATATTCTGCTATGGGCAGAACATTGGAATATGGAATATTCATATTTTCATGTTGTTTTAGTGCAAATGAGAATTTGTGATTGGGTTTGCGACTTTGCGCGAGAGTGGGGTGTTAGTTTTTTTTCCTCTTTGTTTTCTCATCTGACTTCTATGGGGGAATACGCGAACGTGCATGCAATATTCTAACTTTGGAATTTTCCTTTACAGTTTACTTTCAGCTTGTAATATTAGCTCAACCCGACGAGCGAGAAAATCTTACTTCTAGTGCAATTAATGCCCAAGTGTGAGCATTAATTAGCGCGCCACTTGCAATCTAGCCCAATATATTTTATTGGGAATATAATGCTGAGTTTAACATCTATTTAAATTCCTTAAAACTGGATATAAAATCTCTGGCTACACACCATTTAAAATTAAACCAAAAACATTTTACACACATTACACACATTTTTTCTTAAAGGGACAGTAGAGTAAAAAAAGGAAATGTTCATGATTGAGAGAGCCTACATTTTTAAACAACTTTTTTAGTTCTATTATCAAATGTGCATCTTCTTCTTGGTATCCTTTGTTAAAGAGTAAACCTTAGATAGGCTTGGGAGTGTGCACGTGTCTTAACCACTCTATGGCAGCAGTATTTGCAAAAATGTTTGCTGCCATAGAATGCTAAGGACAAATAAACGCTTTAAGAAAACAAAGCAAAGTTAATGAAAGAAGTAAGTTGTTAAGCTGGATAACATACGCTCTATGTAAATTACACTTTAATATCCATTTAAAATAGATCTTAGTAGAAAAACAAGACGTCTAGTGCTTAGTCTTCTTTAAATCTTTTTGTCTCCTTGCATCTTGCATTGTCGTCGTTATGTTTTTATGAGGAGTTTAGGAACTATTGTGTAATGCTCAAAATATTATACATAAAGGATAAATCTTCTTCTACTAAAAAAATAAATACATAAATAAAAGTAAAAATGCAACCGGGCATGGTTAAACATTCTATTCAGCAGCTTATAAAGGAACACATTCCAATTGCATTGCTAATAAAGATTTAATATGTACCTAAAATAAAAATAAATAAAACAATAAATTTATGATTCTACTCTCATGTGTGGTAAGTTAAAGGTAAACATTAGTTGGGGAGTGTCATTGTATGTTAATACATTTGTTTACATGACTTGTTAAACCTTTGATATAATATGTCATCTATAAAGTAACACAACCACACCACATTCATTCTCTACTGCTGCTGCTTTGTGAAAAGGCTAAGGCCTCTATTTATCAAAGTGTCAACTGAAAATACGGCAGAATTCCACATCGTACTTGTCGCGAGATTGCATCGCCGTAGTTATCAAAGTCTCAAGATCGGAAGAATTCGAATTTTGTGACGTAACATACGATCCGGCGCTCTTAATTCGACACAGATCGCTGTGAATAGAAAACCTCTGGAAATGTTGCAGAATTCTGTGCATTCACCGTGTTCTTTGACACAATTGGAAGCTTTTTCAAAGTTATCAAAAAATGACCACTTACGCTCGCGTCTTATCCAACGCAGTGTACCTAGTTTTCAATCCGCCGCCTTAGAGGTCGCGGATGCTATAGTAGTCAATGGGAATCGGGAAACAGAAATCTTATGTTCGATGCTGCTAGAATGAAGCATATCACCTAATACAATTCAATGGAAAGAATTATTAAATATGTATACCTTATTATAAATACCATTCCCTTCCTGTAAATCAAAGTTTGTAAAAAGAAAAGCACATTCACACAAAGGATAGCAAGAGAATGAAAACACTGCACAGCAATTAAGGAGATTTAAATAAAGAAAAGCATATTCACACAAATGATAGCAAGAGAATGAAAACACTGCACATCAATTTTAAAGATTTTGAAAAAGAAAAGCACATTCACACAAAGGATAGCAACAGAATGAAAACACTGCACAGCAATTAAGGAGATTTAAAAAAAGAAAAGCACATTCACACAAAGGATAGCAAGAGAATGAAAACACTGCCCAGCAATTAAGGAGATTTAAAAAAAGAAAAGCACATTAACACAAAGGATAGCAAGAGAATGAAAACACTGCACAGCAATTAAGGAGACTTTAAAGAAGAAAAGCATATTCACGCAAAGGATAGCAAGAGGATGAAAACACTGCACAGCAATTAAGGAGATTTTGAAAAAGAAAAGCACATTCACACAAAGGATAGCAAGAGAATGAAAACACTGCACATCAATTTTAAATATTTTGAAAAAGAAAAGCACATTCACACAAAGGATAGCAAGAGAATGAAAACACTGCACAGCAATTAAGGAGATTTTTAAAAAGAAAAGCACATTCACACAAAGGATAGCAATAGAATGAAAACACTGCACAGCAATTAAGGAGATTTAAAAAAAGAAAAGCACATTCACACAAAGGATAACAAGAGAATAAAAAAATACTGCACAGCAATTAAGGCGATTTTAAAAAAAAGCACATTCACACAAAGGATAGCAAGAGAATGAAAACACTGCACAGCAATTTTAAAGATTTTGAAAAAGAAAAGCACATTCACACAAAGGATAGCAAGAGAATGAAAACACTGCACAGCAATAATGCTATCAATTAATTAAACACAATAAAAATTAGCCTATCAATTAATTATGCACAATACAAATTAGGCTATCAATTAATTATGCACAACACCTGCATATTTGCATAGGCATGACATGAACTCTGATTTTATGTTTGGATGGCAGCATCTTGGAGGCTTAAAAGGTCAGACACTCATATTACTTTTATAATAATGTCACGGTTTTCATTCAGTTGCTAGGATCCTTTTTTTGGATATAAAATGCCCTTTAAAATTGTGCTTTGCTACATTTATGTCACTTTTTAACTTTGCGCTTTCAAAATACATTGAAATGATTTTTAAATGGTATTAGGAATCACATAAAGGATATCAAACAATATTTCACATCATAATGTTCGACATTGCATTCTTTTTGTTACTTAGGATTGCAAATGTTAATACAACACTTTATTTAATATTTAATCTTAAAAACACAGTAATCACTGACCTTTTTAACCTTCATAATGCTGCCATCCAAACACAGAAAAATCAGAAATAACATTTAAACTAGAGCCAAATACTCATGTGTTTTTCATAAATAATTTTGTTAATTGCACAAACACACCTGCATTTCTTACAGCTGATAAACACACCTGGATGGCTTAATCAGATATTCATTTGGACATCCCATCGTGCTCATCAAATGACGCAAGAAATAACACAAATACTTTTTTTGGAATAAATTAGTCAATTTAATTGTGCGTAAAATGATGCGATAGTAATCAAAATGTGCAAGTCATTTGTTAGGTAATGATTGGCGCATCATTTATTCAATTACTGAAAATGTTCACATCTGTGAAACTAGGCGTTATAAAAGGGGCTCTTCAATCATTGCATTTCATTATTATTTGGTGTTGCTTTGAGGATGGACATCCTCAATGTTGTCAACTTTGTTCTTTTGTTAAGGAGATGCAGGGCAAGACGGGTGTTGATGGCTGCGGTGCGACAAGGAAGACGCCAGCGAGTGCCAAGGGTTTTCTACCCAAGTATTGGGCTCCATGTCCTCAGTGACCGAGATGTGGTCCGTCGATTTCGACTGGATAGGGCCTCTATTGAGAGGCTCTATGTTGAGATTGTGGACTCTCTCGAGCCACTCACTGGAAGAACTAGAGCAATACCTGGGATGCTTAAATTGCTGGCGGTCCTCTATTTCTTGGCAACTGGGTCATTCCAGGCTGTGACAGGTCTAGGCATTGGTATGAGCCAGGCAACCTTCTCACGTCATCTGAAGGTTGTCCTGGATGCTTTGCACCGACGCCTAGTCCATCATGTCCACTTCCCAAATACACTGGAGGAGTGGCATGCTGCCAAGTTCCAGTTCTACCTTAGAGCTGGATTGCCAAGGGTATTGGGGGCGATAGACTGCACCCACGTCTTGGTGCAGCCTCCCAGTGGTCAAGAGGAGCCCTACCGGGATAGGAAATTCAACCACTCGCTGAATATCCAGGTCATCTGTGATGCCAGGTTGAGGATAATGAGTGTTCGATCTGTACTCCCTGGCTGCAATCATGATTCCTTCATCCTCCAGAATTCGACCATATACCAACGCTTCCAGGAGGGCCAAATTCCAGAGGGAATCCTGATATGTAAATATCTCTTAGATACTCTAACATATGTATTTGATATATTTTATTCATTCTGATTGCTAATGTCAATGATCTCTTTTGTTTATGCAGGTGATTCTGGCTATTCGTGTCTTACGTGGCTGTTCACACCCGTCCAAAACCCCAACGGAGTGGAAGAGGTGCGCTACAACCGTGCACACATTGCAACAAGATCCGTGATTGAGCGCACCTTTGGCATACTGAAGAGCCGTTTCCGCTGCTTGGACATCTCTGGTGGTGTTCTTCAGTACGCCCCCTCCAAAGTCTCCTTAATTTTTATGGTTTGCTGTATGTTGCATAATATTGACCTAAAAATCCCGGATATAGATCTGGAGAGCTTGGATAACCAGGAGTATGGTCAGTACATCGACCAATTCCTGGAGCATGATGCTCTGGGAGTCCAAGCTCGAGCAGACTATATCCAGGCGGTTTTTGGGTAATAATGTTTATTGTGCAACATACAGTTTTTATTTGTGTTTTTCTTTACTTTACATTATTATTTTTAATCCAAAAGCTGATATATTTTGGATTACTGTTGAGCAAATATTGTCGTTTCAAGGAATGATATTGTATATCATTGTAAAGCCATTGATTGAAAGTGGTTCATTTTGGCAAATGTTGCAATTGTTCAATGTAAAGTTGATGAAACACATGTTTAATAAAATCTCATTAAATAAAAAAAATTGAGATCTACCCTTGACTCTGTTGTTATTTGTAAGGCTATAACAAGAAATATTTTTTAATATGTGTTTAGCTTCTATCTTTCCTTTTTAAAAATGGCCACTTATTTCATTTCTTTAGGCATACTTGCATTTTAGACAACCCAAGTTAATCACCAAAAATGTCCCAGAATCTAAACTTACATTCTTGCATTTCAAATAAAGATAACAAGATAATGAAGAACATTTGAGAATAGGAGTAAATTACAAAGTTGCTTAAAATGTCATGCTCTATCTGCATCAAAAAAGAAACAATTTGGGTTCATTGTCCCTTTAACGTGCATGAGCTCAATGTTATCTATATGAATTTTAAACAATTAATTAAAAATAATCATTTTTTAATTTCACTGTCACATTAAAATAATATAAAATTGAAGATAAAAAATATTGTTAACATTTATGGAAGTAGCAGCAAAGCACTACAGGTTTATAAATGTATACATGTGTTTCTCGCACTGTCTGTCTGTCTTTATCTATATCACAGTCTCTCTCTCTCTCCCTCTCTCTCTCAATTTCTCTCAATCTTTCTCTCTCACACAATCTCTCTCTCTCACAATCTCTCTCTCTCTCACAATCGCTCTCTCAATCTCTCTCTCTCTGTTTCTCACAATCTATCTCTCTCTCTCTCTCTCTCTCTCAATCTCTCTCTCTCTCTTTCTCACAATCTCTCTCTCTCACAATCTCTCTCTCTCTCAATCTCTCTCTCTCAATCTCTCTCTCTCTCTTTCAATCTCTCTCTCTCTCTCAATCTCTCTCTCTCTTTTTCTCACAATCTATCTCTCTCTCAATCTCTCTCTTTCTCACAATCTCTCTCTCTCACAATCTCTCTCTCAATCTCTCTCTCACAACTGCTCTCTCTCTCTCTCTCTCTCTCTCTCTCTCAATCTCTCTCTCTCTCACAATCTCTCTCTCTCAATCTCTCTCTCACAATTGCTCTCTCTCTCTCTCTCTCTCTCTCTCAATCTCTCTCTCAATATCTCTCTCACAATTGCTCTCTCTTATTTACTCTCTTAGGCCTAGATATAGAGTTGGGCGGTAGCCGTCAAAACCAGCGTTAGAGGCTCCTAACGCTGGTTTTAGGCTACTGCCGGTATTTGGAGTCAGTCAGGAAAGGGTCTAACGCTCACTTTCCAGCCGCGACTTTTCCATACCGCAGATCCCCTTATGTCAATTGCGTATCCTATCTTTTCAATGGGATCTTTCTAACTCCAGTATTTAGAGTCGTGGCTGAAGTGAGCGTTAGAAATCTAACGACAAAACTCCAGCCGCAGAAAAAAGTCAGTAGTTAAGAGCTTTCTGGGCTAACGCCGGTTTATAAAGCTCTTAACTACTGTGCTCTAAAGTACATTAACACCCATAAACTACCTATTTACCCCTAAACCGAGGTCCCCCCACATCGCCGCCACTCTATTAAATTTTTTTAACCCCTAATCTCCTACACTTATTAACCCCTAATCTGCCGAGCGGATCTCACCGCTACTATAATAAAGTTATTAACCCCTAATCTGCCTCACTCCCGCCTCAATAACCCTATAATAAATAGTATTAACCCCTAATCTGCCCTCCCTAACATCGCCAACACCTAACTTCAATTATTAACCCCTAATCTGCCGACCGAATCTCGCCGCTACTGTAATAAATGGATTAACCCCTAAAGCTAAGTCTAACCCTAACACTAACACCCCCCTAAGTTAAATATAATTTAAATCTAACGAAAATAAATTAACTCTTATTAAATAAATTATTCCTATTTAAAGCTAAATACTTACCTGTAAAATAAACCCTAATATAGCTACAATATAAATTATAATTATATTATAGCTATTTTAGGATTTATATTTATTTTACAGGCAACTTTGTATTTATTTTAACCAGGTACAATAGCTATTAAATAGTTAAGAACTATTTAATAGCTAAAATAGTTAAAATAATTACAAAATTACCTGTAAAATAAATCCTAACCTAAGTTACAATTAAACCTAACACTACACTATCAATAAATAAATTAAATAAACTACCTACAATTAACTACAATTAAACCTAACACTACACTATCAATAAATAAATTAAATACAATTCCTACAAATAAATACAATTAAATAAACTAAAGTACAAAAAATAAAAAAGAACTAAGTTACAAAAAAATAAAAAAATATTTACAAACATTATCCGATCAGCCAATCAGATTGAGCTCGCATTCTATTGGCTGATCGGAACAGCCAATAGAATGCAAGCTCAATCTGATTGGCTGATTGAATCAGCCAATAGGATTGAACTTGATTCTGATTGGCTAATTCCATCAGCCAATCAGAATTTTCCTACCTTAATTCCGATTGGCTGATAGAATCCTATCAGCCAATCGGAATTCGAGGGACGCCATCTTGGATGACGTCCCTTAAAGGAACCGTCATTCGTCGGGAAGTCGTCGGTGAAGATGGATGTTCCGCGTCGGCGGGATGAACATGGATCCGGAAGAAAGAAGATTGAAGATGCCATTAATAGAAGACTTCAGCCGGATCATGGACCTCTTCAGCTTCCGCTTGGATGAAGACTTCAGCCAGATCATGGACATCTTCAGCCCCCCGCTTGGGCTTGGATCAAGACATCGGAGGAGCTCTTCTGGATCGATCGGTGAACCTGGTATGGTGAAGATAAGGTAGGAAGATCTTCAGGGGCTTAGTGTTAGGTTTATTTAAGGGGGGTTTGGGTTAGATTAGGGGTATGTGGGTGGTGGGTTGTAATGTTGGGGGGGGTATTGTATGTGTTTTTTTTTACAGGCAAAAGAGCTGAATTCTTTGGGGCATGCCCCGCAAAGGGCCCTGTTCAGGGCTGGTAAGGTAAAAGAGCTTTGAACTTTTTTAATTTAGAATAGGGTAGGGCATTTTTTTATTTTGGGGGTCTTTGTAATTTTATTAGGGGGCTTAGAGTAGGTGTAATTAGTTTAAAATTGTTGTAATATTTTTCTGATGTTTGTAAATATTTTTTTATTTTTTGTAACTTAGTTCTTTTTTATTTTTTGTACTTTAGTTAGTTTATTTCATTGTAGTTATTTGTAGGTATTGTATTTAAATAATTTATTGATAGTGTAGTGTTAGGTTTAATTGTAACTTAGGTTAGGATTTATTTTACAGGTAATTTTGTAATTATTTTAACAAGGTAACTATTAAATAGTTCTTAACTATTTAATAGCTATTGTACCTGGTTAATATAATTACAAAGTTGCCTGTAAAATAAATATTAATCCTAAAATAGCTATAATATAATTATAATTTATATTGTAGCTATATTAGGGTTTATTTTACAGGTAAGTATTTAGCTTTAAATAGGAATAAGTTATTTAATAATAGTTAATTTATTTCGTTAGATAAAAATTATATTTAATTTAGGGGGGTGTTAGGGTTAGGGTTAGAATTAGCTTTAGGGGTTAATACATTTATTAGAATAGCGGTGAGCTCCAGTCAGCAGATGAGGGGTTAATGTTTGAAGTTAGGTGTCGGCTATGTTAGGGAGGGAAGATTAGGGGTTAATACTATTTATTATAGGGTTATTGAGGCGGGCGTGAGGCAGATTAGGGGTTAATAACTTTATTATAATAGCGGCGCGGTCCAGTCGACAGATTAGGGGTTAATAAGTGTAGGCAGGTGGAGGCGACGTTGTGGGGGCAGATTAGGGGTTAATTAATATAATATAGGGGTCGGCGGTGTTAGGGGCAGCAGATTAGGGGTACATAGGGATAATGTAAGTAGCGCGGTTTACGGAGTGGCAGATTAGGGGTTAATAAGTGTAGGCAGGTGGAGGTGACGTTGTGGGGGGCAGATTAGGGGTTAATTAATATAATATAGGGGTCGGCGGTGTTAGGGGCAGCAGATTAGGGGTACATAGGGATAATGTAAGTAGCGGCGGTTTACGGAGCGGCAGATTAGGGGTTAAAAAAAATATGCAGGTGTCAGCGATAGTGTAAGGTTAGGGGTGTTTAGACTCGGGGTACATGTTAGAGTGTTAGGTGCAGACGTAGGAAGTGTTTCCCCATAGAAAACAATGGGGCTGCGTTAGGAGCTGAACGCGGCTTTTTTGCAGGTGTTAGGTTTTTTTTCAGCTCAAACAGCCCCATTGTTTTCTATGGGGATATCGTGCACGAGCACCTTTTTGAAGCTGGCCGCTTCCTTAAGCACCGCTGGTATCTAGAGTTGCAGTGGCGTTAAATTATGCTCTACGCTCCCTTTTTGGAGCCTAATGCACTGAAAACCCAGCCATTCTGTGAACTCTAAATACCAGCGGTATTTAAAAGGTGCGTGGGAAAAAAAAGCACGCGTAGCTAACGCACCCCTTTGGCCGTAGAACTCTAAATCTAGGCGATATATATTAAATATTGAGAAATATAAGGTTTATTTACATGTGCACCCTTCATTTCTTCACATATTGTTTGGATTTATAGCTTACATTGTCAGTTTTAGGGGGACACTGTTTATTTTAAAGAACATTGCCAAGGTACCTGTGCATGTACCATTTGTCTAAATGGGTTAACTAAAACTTTGATAATTTCTTTCATCTTTGATGTGCGATTATGAGTTAGTTATGTATTTCTAATGTTTCTTTATTTTAAAATGTATGGAGGATTTTTTGATATGTTCTTGAGCAGAGGCCTGTCCATGCTTAAAGTGACTTTAAACGTCATATCTTTTTTTTATTCTTCAAATAAAGGTGTTTAATTGTTTGGTTTATACACATTACCGTTTTTAACATTAACAACAAAGTTATATTTATATTGTTTTTACCTCTATGAATAGCTTTTCTATAAGCATATTCTGACAGGCCACTGATATTATTTTATTTTATTAATAAACTATTAATTTACATTTTTGAAAAACACAATAATTTTTAAAATATTTATTAAAAAAATATATATATATATTTTTTTTAATAAATATTTTAAAAATTACTGTGTTTTTTATTTATTTATTTTTACTGATTTTTAAAATTTATAATTTATTTATTTCTCTTACATTACTACTCTGGGTATAACTGACAGATTTATACCCTTCATGACACTATATCATTATTTATTCTGATCTGTATATACTAGCTGTCACACCTGCGCTATCCTGCATCCTTTGATTTTCATATATATATATTCCAATAATGGAAAATTGATAATAGTAGTAAATTTGAATGTTGCTTAAAATGTAATGCTCAATCTTAATCACAAAATAAACAAATAGGGTTCATTGTCCCGTTAAATGTTCAATTTTTTTTAAAATAAATTTGGTTGTTGGTGTTCACTTTCCTTTTTTTATTTTACTTTTTCTTTTTTTAATTCTGAAAATGATTAAATTTACACAATTTAAGAAAAGATACATATAAATTAATATCACATGTTAACAATGAATAGTTAAATTATAATTACTGATTCCAGTAAACTTTGTTCTAATTGAGTTGTTTATCCAAAAGCTCAATATTATATTTTAATTTAAAAATTTGATATTATTATGTTTATTAAATTTAACCTTTAATAATAAGAGTAGATAATATCTTACACCTGCATTGAATTTGAACATCAGTCATTTGTAACGTGCAAATCAAGTAATAACAAACACATTTATTAATAATTATTAAATATTTTTTTATTTTTTAAAAAATAAAAAAAAAATTGATTAATTATTTAAAAATATTTTTGTCATATTTTTAAATTAAAAATAATAAAAACATAAAAACATACGTATATACACAATAAAACAAATACAAAATACAAATTATAAATAACAATAAAGAAATACATAATAAAACTAATATTAAAAATAATCTGCATATTAAAAACCCTAATAAAATGAGCAAATTAAAACACCCTAATCCTTTCTTTTTTTGGGTGATGGAGAGAGGGGGGGGTGATCTCTCCCTTGTTCCCCTTCTCCCAAATGTTAAAAGCAAGTGTCGATTAAAAACCCTGTTGTCTTTGTCTGCTCTCTCCCGACGCTGGAGTTCTAACAGATCTTCAGCTGCATTGGCCCTATCGAACTCTAATCTTTCCCTATCGAAGTTTAATCTATCACTATCCCTCTGCCTTTCATAATTTAATCTATCCCTCTCTAACTCTAATCTTGCACTATCCCTATGTCATTCATATACAAGTCTTTCCTTCTCTAAATCTACTCTAGCTGAATCTATCCTCAACCTTTCCCTCTCTATATCTAACCTGTCCCTATCTACTGTAATGCCCCTCTCTAATATCTGCCCCTGTTGCTCAACAGATAATCTTAATGCCCCATACAACTCATGGTGTTCTTCCCGGTACTGCCTGGCCAGATTTAACATTTCCACAACTGCCTCCTCAGCATTGATGGGAGGCAGTTCGTGGCCAGGATCAGCACGGCCATGAGCTGATGAGGCATGACCAACAGGGGCAGGAGGGGCACCAGGGTCCAAAGCAGCTATGTCTTCTGGGTCAGGAGGGGCATAATGGATGAGAAATTCCATATCTGATGTTCCCTGGGATATTCCCTATTCCTGGGATTTGGGATATTGTGTCTCTCCCAGGGACGACGCCTCCGTCGCATCTCTCATCACGCGAAGACAACAGTTGATCTCCTCCGAAACCTCAAATGCATGTTCGATATCTAAAGAAATGAAAAATTAAATATATATTGTTATGTAACTTAATGTAATTTGAAGGATTAAATGCATATGATATTAAACATATATCTTAAATAAATCATATCAAGATCAAAAATGTAAGACACTGTATTTTAACATTAATGATTTCTATAGTTTGTTATCTTAAATGGATAAAATAAATACAAATGTTGATATACATTTTTATTTTTAAAGGGCCTTCTTATAAAACATATATCATATCCAACATTGTATTAAATTATTCACCGTACAACAGCATTTTCAACACATCAATTTTCTTAATTGAACAATTTCTAAATCTGTTTAGACTGTTTATTAATCAATGACATGATTACAAGCACCACTAATGGTGTGAGAAGCTTGAGTAGTGACAATGGTGTTGCACTGAGAATATATTATAGGCCTTAGGTCTGTTGGACATGATCCAACAGTGCGGATCATGTCCACCATACCTCACTGAATGCAGAGAATGCCCCCTTCAGAGTCACGGACAATGGCCCGTCAGCAGAGAGGGGTCAATAAACAAGATCATACTCGATTGTGGTGAATAGTGGCAAGGGTATGGAGCAGCGTTCTTTATACGGCTGCTTATAACTGCATTTTCTTGAAAGCCTGCATGCTCGCAATAAACTTGTTATCTCCATCTCCATTTGTAGGTTAATACATGAGAGAGACAGAGATATAGAGGTCCATTTATCAAGCTCCGTATGTAGCTTGAAGGGCCGTGTTTCTGGCGAGTATTCATACTCTCAGCAAACAACAGTTATGAAGCAACGGTCTAAAGACCGCTGCTCCATAACCGTGTCTGCCTGCTATGAGCTCTGAGAACGTATTGCTCTCCACATTCAGCTATGTCTGTCAGACCTGATCCGCACTGTTGGATCATGTCCGACAGACATTTGTCAAATAGGCCTCAAAGAATCGTCATGCAATATACAGGTGATTATCCAAACCTTTCATTTATTTGTAGTTGCAAAGGACTATCAATTCAAATATGTTCAATCATCATTAAAGGGATAGTCTAGGAAGAACTAAACTTTCATGATTCAGATAGATCATGACATTTTAAGCAAGATTATTAGTTAATCCTATTATCAATTCTTATTAGTTCTCTTGTTATCTTTCTTTGAAAATAGATGTAAAGTAATATTACAAGCAGGCACATTTTGTTTTCAGGTGCTGAAGCAAAAATGCCCTGTCTTTGAAGCTTACATTCATGGTTTGCAAATAAAGATAACAAGAGAATAAATAAAAAATTATGATAAAAGTAAATTTGAAGCTTAATTGTATGTTCTATCTGAACCATTAAATGTTAATGTTAACTATACTATCACTTTAAGCTATAGAATACAACATTAAATTTCAAATTAAATATAGTTCTATTTAATTGTATTAATTTACTCTGTATCTTTTTTTGAAGGAGCAACAATGCACTATTGTTTGATCACTGAACACATTGGGGAATGGACCCTGAACAAGAAGGTCCTGTCTCAAAGGTAGCTTCCATGGTGGAGCCGATGACATATTCACCAGGTCTGCATACCAAGTCCTGCGTGGCCACGCAGGAGCTATCAAGATCACCGAGGCCCTCTCCTGATTGATCCTGGCTACCAGCCTGGGGATGAGAGGAAACGGTGGGAATACATAAGCTAGGTTGAAGGTCCAAGGTGCTACTAGTGCATCTACTAGGGTCGCCTTGGGATCCCTGGATCTGGACCCGTAGCAAGGAACCTTGAAGTTCTGACGAGACGCCATCAGATCCATGTCTGGAATGCCCCATAATTGAGTTATTTGGGCAAAGATTTCCGGATGGAGTTCCCACTCCCCCGGATGGAATGTCTGACGACTCAGAAAATCCGCTTCCCAATTTTCCACTCCTGGGATGTGGATCGCAGACAAGTGGCAGGAGTGATCCTCAGCCCATTGAATTATCTTGGTCACTTCTTTCATCGCCAGGGAAGTCCTTGTTCCCCCCTGATGATTGATATATGCAACGGTCGTCATGTTGTCTGACTGAAACCTTATGAATTTGGCCTTTGCTAGTTGAGGCCAAGCTCTGAGAGCATTGAATATCGCTCTCAGTTCCAGAATGTTTATCGGGAGAAGAGACTCTTCCCGAGACCATAGACCCTGAGCTTTCAGGGATTCCCAGACCGCGCCCCAGCCCACTAGGCTGGCGTCGGTCGTGACAATGACCCACTCTGGTCTGCGGAAGCTCATTCCCTGTGACAGATTGTCCAGGGTCAGCCACCAACGGAGTGAATCTCTGGTCTTTTGATCTACTTGAATCGTCGGAGACAAGTCTGTATAATCCCCATTCCACTGTCTGAGCATGCACAGTTGTAATGGTCTTAGATGAATTCGTGCAAAAGGAACTATGTCCATTGTTGCAACCATCAATCCTATTACTTCCATGCACTGCACTATGGAAGGACGAGGAACAGAATGAAGTACTTGACAAGAGCTTAGAAGTTTTGATTTTCTGACCTCTGTCAGAAAAATCGTCATTTCTAAGGAATCTATTATTGTTCCCAAGAAGGGAACTCTTGTTGACGGGGACAGAGAACTTTTTTCTTTGTTCACCTTCCATCCGTGAGATCTGAGAAAGGCTAGGACGATGTCCGTATGAGCCTTTGCTTTTGACAGGGACGACGCTTGAATCAGGATGTCGTCCAAGTAAGGTACTACTGCAATGCCCCTTGGTCTTAGAACCGCTAGAAGGGACCCTAGTACCTTTGTGAAAATCCTTGGAGCAGTGGCTAATCCAAATGGAAGTGCCATAAACTGGTAATATCTGTCCAGAAAAGCGAACCTTAGGAACTGATGATGTTCCTTGTGGATAGGAATATGTAGGTACGCATCCTTTAAATCCATGGTAGTCATAAATTGATTTTCCTGGATAGTAGCTAGGATCGTTCGAATAGTTTCCATTTTGAACGATGGTACCCTGAGAAATTTGTTTAGGATCTTTAGATCCAAAATTGGTCTGAATGTTCCCTCTTTTTTGGGAACTATGAACAGATTGGAATAAAATCCCATTCCTTGTTCTCTTATTGGAACTGGATGTATCACTCCCATCTTTAACAGGTCTTCTACACAATGTAAGAATGCCTGTCTCTTTATTTGGTTTGAAGATAATTGAGACCTGTGGAACCTTCCCCTTGGGGGTAGTTCCTTGAATTCCAGGAGATAACCTTGAGAAACTATTTCTAGCGCCCAAGGATCCTGAACATCTCTTGCCCAAGCCTGAGCAAAGAGAGAAAGTCTGCCCCCCACTAGATCCGGTCCCGGATCGGGGGCTATCCCTTCATGCTGTTTTGGTAGCAGTGGTAGGCTTCTTGGCCTGCTTACCCTTGTTCCAGCCTTGCATTGGTTTCCAGGCTGGTTTGGGTTGTGAAGTATTACCCTCTTGCTTAGAGGATACAGAATTAGAGACTGGTCCGTTTCTGCGAAAGGGACGAAAATTAGGCTTATTATTAGCCTTAAAAGACCTATCCTGTGGGAGGGCGTGGCCCTTTCCCCCAGTGATGTCTGAAATAATCTCTTTCAAATCAGGTCCAAATAATGTTTTACCTTTGAAAGGAATGTTAAGCAATTTTGTCTTGGAAGACACATCCGCTGACCAAGACTTTAGCCAAAGCACTCTGCACGCCACGACAGCAAACCCTGAATTTTTCGCCGCTAATCTAGCTAATTGCAAAGCGGCATCTAAAACAAAAGAGTTAGCCAATTTAAGTGCTTGAACTCTGTCCATAACCTCCTCATACGAAGATTCTTTACTGAGCGATTTTTCTAGTTCCTCGAACCAGAAACACGCTGCCGTAGTGACAGGAACAATGCATGAAATTGGTTGTAGAAGGTAACCTTGCTGTACAAAAATCTTTTTAAGCAAACCCTCTAATTTCTTATCCATAGGATCTTTGAAAGCACAACTATCTTCGATAGGAATAGTAGTGCGTTTGTTTAGAGTAGAAACCGCCCCCTCGACCTTGGGGACTGTCTGCCATAAGTCCTTTCTGGGGTCGACTATAGGAAATAATTTCTTAAATATAGGGGGGGGAACAAAAGGTATGCCGGGCCTTTCCCACTCTTTATTTACTATGTCCGCCACCCGCTTGGGTATAGGAAAAGCGTCGGGGGGCACCGGAACCTCTAGGAACTTGTCCATCTTACATAATTTCTCTAGAATGACCAAATTGTCACAATCATCCAGAGTAGATAACACCTCCTTAAGCAGTGCGCGGAGATGTTCTAATTTAAATTTAAATGTCACAACATCAGGTTCAGCTTGATGAGAAATTTTTCCTGAATCTGAAATTTCTCCATCAGACAAAACCTCCCTCATGGCCCCTTGAGATTGGAGTGAGGGTATGTCAGAACAGTTATCATCAGCGTCCTCTTGCTCTTCAGTGTTTAAAACAGAGCAATCGCGCTTTCTCTGATAAGTAGGCATTTTGGATAAAAGATTTGCTATGGAGTTATCCATTACAGCCGTTAATTGTTGCATGGTAATAAGTATTGGCGCACTAGATGTACTAGGGGCCTCCTGTGTGGGCATAACTGGTGTAGACACAGTAGGGGATGATGTAGTATCATGTTTACTCCCCTCATTTGAGGAATCATCTTGGGCAATATCATTATCTGTTGCATTACTGTCCTTACTTTGTTTGGACACTATGGCACAATTATCACATAAATTTAAATGGGGAGACACATTGGCTTTCATACATATAGAACATAGCTTATCTGATGGTACAGACATGTTAAACAGGCTTAAACTTGTCAACAAAGCACAAAAAACGTTTTAAAATAAAACCGTTACTGTCACTTTAAATTACAAACTGAAAACACTTTATTACTGAATATGTGAAAAAGTATGAAGGAATTGTTCAAAATTCACCAAAATTTCACCACAGTGTCTTAAAGCATTAAAAGTATTGCACACCAAATTTCAGAGCTTTAACCCTTAAATTTTACATTTAACCCCTATACAGTCCCAGAATGAGGCTCTGTCTATAACTAGAAAGGCCCCCATCTGAAAAAGGTGTCCAACACAGTGCCTGCCGTTTTTCTAAACGTTCCCCAAGATTATAATACCAATAATTAGTTAGAATCTGCATAATATGCCTAGTAAAGCAATTGTTTTAGCCCAGAAAAATGTCTACCAGTTTTTAAGCCCTTTTTGAAGCCCTTTATTCTTTTATGTTTAACTAAGAAAATGGCTTACCAGTCCCCATGAGGGGAAATGACAGCCTTCCAGCATTACATGGTCTTGTTAGAAATATGGCTAGTCATACCTTAAGCAGAAAAGACTGCTAACTGTTTCCCCCAACTGAAGTTACTTCATCTCAACAGTCCTGTGTGGAAACAGCAATCGATTTTAGTTACTGTCTGCTAAAAATCTTCATCCTTTTCTGTTTCAGAGTAAATAGTACATACCAGCACTATTTTAAAATAACAAACACTTGATAGAAGAATAAAACTACAAAAAACTCTTAACCATCTCCGTGGAGATGTTGCCTGTGCAACGGCAAAGAGAATGACTGGGGTGGGCGGAGCCTAGGAGGGATCATGTGACCAGCTTTGCTGGGACTCTTTGCCATTTCCTGTTGGGGAAGAGAATATCCCACAAGTAAGGATGACGCCGTGGACCAGACACACCAATGTTGGAGAAATATTATTATCAATATTATTGCACATCATAATCTTAATAAACATTTAAACAAAAAAAAAAAAAAAAACATGTGCGACATCGATAACGCAAGTAATAGAATGTTACCTGCCAACTCGTCAGTATCATGCCCCACTAATTCCAAACTGAGCGTCATGTTTGCTCGCAGCTTCTTCCGCAGCTGAACCTCATACTCCGATAGTTCAGCCACATATGGCGCGCCACCACCGGTCATACGTTCAGCCTGCTTCTCCCTGGCCAGCTTGGCCTTTAAGATTCTCTTGATGTCTGAGAATCTTTTCTTACAGCTCCCCACCGTTTTGGGATAAGTCCCTTCGGCGGAGACACTGTCAGCTATTGCTCTGCAGATCTCTTCTTTTCTGGAGAGCGAGGTCTTTTGGACTTTGGAACCATAAATAAAATCATAGTGCTCTAAAACTAGGGTCACTAAAACTTTGTTCTGCTCAAAATTAAATTGTATGCTGCGCCCTGACTTTTATTTCTACACACATTTTTATCCTCCATTGACTTCTATGGGGAAGACGTGCTCGTGCACGTGACAGCCAGATTTACCCAGCACACGGAAAAAGCATAGACAAGAAAACTCGTAATACCAGCGTTAAAATTGTGAAACTAACTCATGCTTTCTTGCGTTAGTACCGCTATGACAATTAGATCAAGAAATGGCTATTTCTCTATGGACTTATGACTTTTACTTCTGTGAAATTCACTACAACATCAAATTGTTAGAGAAATTTACATTACATCAACTACAAATCACCATCAACAATACGAAATATATTTAATAAATTACATCATATTTAAACGGTCAGAAAAATAATTTGAACATTTCATTATTCACAAATAGTAGACAATTGGAAACACCTCTCATTTACCTCTATTAAAGCATTTCATTTATTCAACTCATATGCTTGCATGAACAGCATATCTACATAGGCTTAACACATGATCATTAATGGATGCACATACATCACTTTTATCATTCACTCATACATGTGCATTGATATGATGGCCAAAAAAAACACATTAGATTCTCTCTATGAATCATGAAACATAAAAACATAATTTATGCTTACCTGATAAATTTATTTCTCTTGTAGTGTATCCAGTCCACGGATCATCCATTACTTATGGGATATTAACTCCTCCCCAACAGGAAGTGCAAGAGGATTCACCCAGCAGAGCTGCTATATAGCTCCTCCCCTAACTGCCATTACCAGTCATTCGACCGAAAACATGCAGAGAAAGGAAAACCATATGGTACAGTGGTGACTGTAGTTTAATGGAAAAATTACCTGCCTTAAAGTGACAGGGCGGGCCGTGGACTGGATACACTACAAGAGAAATAAATTTATCAGGTAAGCATAAATTATGTTTTCTCTTGTTAAGTGTATCCAGTCCACGGATCATCCATTACTTATGGGATACCAATACCAAAGCAAAAGTACACGGATGACGGGAGGGACAGGCAGGCTCTTTATACGGAAGGAACCACTGCCTGAAGAACCTTTCTCCCAAAAATAGCCTCCGAAGAAGCAAAAGTGTCAAATTTGTAAAATTTGGAAAAAGTATGAAGAGAAGACCAAGTTGCAGCCTTGCAAATCTGTTCAACAGAAGCCTCATTCTTAAAGGCCCAAGTGGAAGCCACAGCTCTAGTAGAATGTGCTGTAATTCTTTCAGGAGGCTGCTGTCCAGCAGTCTCATAGGCTAACCGTATTATGCTACGAAGCCAAAAGGAGAGAGAGGTAGCCGAAGCTTTTTGACCTCTCCTCTGACCAGAATAAACGACAAACAGGGAAGACGTTTGTCGAAAATCCTTAGTTGCCTGTAGATAAAATTTCAGGGCACGGACTACATCTAGATTGTGTAGCAGACGTTCCTTTTTCGAAGAAGGATTAGGACACAAAGATGTAACCACAATCTCTTGATTGATATTCCTGTTAGTGACCACCTTAGGTAGGAACCCAGGTTTAGTACGCAGAACTACCTTGTCTGAATGAAAAATCAGATAAGGAGAATCACAATGTAAGGCAGATAACTCAGAGACTCTTCGAGCCGAGGAAATCGCCATTAAAAACAGAACTTTCCAAGATAACAACTTGATATCAATGGAATGAAGGGGTTCAAACAGAACCCCCTGTAAAACATTAAGAACTAAGTTCAAACTCCATGGTGGAGCAACAGTTTTAAACACAGGCTTGATCCTAGCTAAAGCCTGACAAAAAGCTTGAACGTCCGGAACTTCTGACAGACGTTTGAGTAAAAGAATGGACAGAGCTGAAATCTGTCCCTTTAAGGAACTAGCGGATAAACCCTTTTCTAAACCTTCTTGTAGAAAAGACAATATCCTCGGAATCCTAACCTTACTCCATGAGTAACTCTTGGATTCGCACCAATATAAGTATTTGCGCCATATCTTATGGTAAATCTTTCTGGTAACAGGCTTCCTAGCCTGTATTAAGGTATCAATAACTGACTCAGAAAAACCACGTTTTGATAAAATCAAGCGTTCAATTTCCAAGCAGTCAGCTTCAGAGAAATTAGATTTTGATGTTTGAAGGGACCCTGGATCAGAAGGTCCTGTTTCAGAGGTAGCAACCAAGGTGGACAGGATGACATGTCCACTAGATCTGCATACCAAGTCCTGCGTGGCCATGCAGGCGTTATTAGAATCACTGATGCTCTCTCCTGTTTGATTCTGGCAATCAATCGAGGAAGCATCGGGAAGGGTGGAAACACATAAGCCATCCCGAAGGTCCAAGGTGCTGTCAAAGCATCTATCAGAACCGCTCCCGGATCCCTGGATCTGGACCCGTAACGAGGAAGCTTGGTGTTCTGTCGAGACGCCATGAGATCTATCTCTGGTTTGCCCCAACGTCGAAGTATTTGGGCAAAGACCTCCGGATGAAGTTCCCACTCCCCCGGATAAAAAGTCTGACGACTTAAGAAATCCGCCTCCCAGTTCTCCACTCCCGGGATGTGGATTGCTGACAGGTGGCAAGAGTGAGACTCTGCCCAGCGAATTATCTTTGATACTTCCATCATTGCTAGGGAGCTTCTTGTCCCTCCCTGATGGTTGATGTAAGCTACAGTCGTGATGTTGTCCGACTGAAACCTGATGAACCCCCGAGTTGTTAACTGGGGCCAAGCCAGAAGGGCATTGAGAACTGCTCTCAATTCCAGAATGTTTATTGGTAGGAGACTCTCCTCCTGATTCCATTGTCCCTGAGCCTTCAGAGAATTCCAGACAGCACCCCAACCTAGTAGGCTGGCGTCTGTTGTTACAATTGTCCAGTCCGGCCTGCTGAATGGCATCCCCCTGGACAGATGTGGCCGAGAAAGCCACCATAGAAGAGAATTTCTGGTCTCTTGATCCAGATTCAGAGTAGGGGACAAGTCTGAGTAATCCCCATTCCACTGACTTAGCATGCACAATTGCAGCGGTCTGAGATGTAGACGTGCAAAGGGTACTATGTCCATTTCTGCTACCATTAAGCCGATCACCTCCATGCATTGAGCTACTGACGGGTGTTGAATGGAATGAAGGACACGGCATGCATTTTGAAGCTTTGTTAACCTGTCTTCTGTCAGGTAAATCTTCATTTCTACAGAATCTATAAGAGTCCCCAAGAAGGGAACTCTTGCGAGTGGAAAGGGAGAACTCTTCTTTTCGTTCACCTTCCATCCATGCGACCTTAGAAATGCCAGTACTAACTCTGTATGAGACTTGGCAGTTTGAAAGCTTGAAGCTTGTATCAGAATGTCGTCTAGGTACGGAGCTACCGCAATTCCTCGTGGTCTTAGTACCGCCAGAAGAGCAGACAGAACCTTTGTGAAGATTCTCGGAGCCGTAGCCAATCCGAATGGAAGAGCTACAAACTGGTAATGCCTGTCTAGAAAGGCAAACCTTAGATACCGGTAATGATCTTTGTGAATCGGTATGTGAAGGTAAGCATCCTTTAAATCCACTGTGGTCATGTACTGACCCTTTTGGATCATGGGTAAAATTGTCCGAATAGTTTCCATTTTGAACGATGGAACTCTTAGGAATTTGTTTAGGATCTTTAAATCCAAGATTGGCCTGAAAGTTCCCTCTTTTTTGGGAACCACAAACAGATTTGAGTAAAACCCTTGTCCTTGTTCCGACCGCGGAACCGGATGGATCACTCCCATTAATAAAAGATCTTGTACGCAGCGTAGACACGCCTCTTTCTTTATTTGGTTTGTTGACAACCTTGACAGATGAAATCTCCCTCTTGGGGGAGAGAATTTGAAGTCTAGAAGGTATCCCTGAGATATGATCTCTAACGCCCAGGGATCCTGGACATCTCTTGCCCAAGCCTGGGCGAAGAGAGAAAGTCTGCCCCCCACTAGATCCGTTCCCGGATCGGGGGCCCTCGATTCATGCTGTCTTAGGGGCAGCAGCAGGTTTCCTGGCCTGCTTGCCCTTGTTCCAGGACTGGTTAGGTCTCCAGCCTTGTCTGTAGCGAGCAACAGCTCCTTCCTGTTTTGGTGCAGAGGAAGTTGATGCTGCTCCTGCTTTGAAATTACGAAAGGAACGAAAATTAGACTGTCTAGCCTTAGGTTTGGCTCTGTCTTGAGGCAGGGCATGGCCTTTACCTCCTGTAATGTCAGCGATAATTTCTTTCAACCCGGGCCCGAATAAGGTCTGCCCTTTGAAAGGTATATTAAGCAATTTAGATTTAGAAGTAACGTCAGCTGACCAGGATTTTAGCCACAGTGCTCTGCGTGCCTGAATGGCGAATCCGGAATTCTTAGCCGTAAGTTTAGTTAAATGTACTACGGCATCTGAAATAAATGAGTTAGCTAACTTAAGGGCTTTAAGCTTGTGTGTAATCTCATCTAATGGAGCTGATTCAAGTGTCTCTTCCAGAGACTCAAACCAAAATGCTGCTGCAGCCGTGACAGGCGCAATGCATGCAAGAGGTTGCAATATAAAACCTTGTTGAACAAACATTTTCTTAAGGTAACCCTCTAACTTTTTATCCATTGGATCTGAAAAGGCACAGCTATCCTCCACCGGGATAGTGGTACGCTTAGCTAAAGTAGAAACTGCTCCCTCCACCTTAGGGACCGTTTGCCATAAGTCCCGTGTGGTGGCGTCTATTGGAAACATCTTTCTAAATATCGGAGGGGGTGAGAACGGCACACCGGGTCTATCCCACTCCTTAGTAACAATTTCAGTAAGTCTCTTAGGTATAGGAAAAACGTCAGTACTCGCCGGTACCGCAAAATATTTATCCAACCTACACATTTTCTCTGGTATTGCAACTGTGTTACAATCATTCAGAGCCGCTAACACCTCCCCTAGTAATACACGGAGGTTTTCCAGCTTAAATTTAAAATTTGAAATATCTGAATCCAGTTTGTTTGGATCAGAACCGTCACCCGCAGAATGAAGCTCTCCGTCCTCATGTTCTGCAAATTGTGACGCAGTGTCTGACATGGCCCTAATATTATCAGCGCACTCTGTTCTCACCCCAGAGTGATCACGCTTACCTCTTAGTTCTGGTAATTTAGCCAAAACTTCAGTCATAACAGTAGCCATATCCTGTAATGTGATTTGTAATGGCCGCCCAGATGTACTCGGCGCTACAATATCACGCACCTCCCGAGCGGGAGATGCAGGTACTGACACGTGAGGCGAGTTAGTCGGCATAACTCTCCCCTCGTTGTTTGGTGAAATATGTTCAATTTGTACAGATTGACTTTTATTTAAAGTAGCATCAATACAGTTAGTACATAAATTTCTATTGGGCTCCACTTTGGCTTTAGCACATATAGCACAGATATCTTCCTCTGAATCAGACATGTTTAACACACTAGCAAATAAACTAGCAACTTGGAAATACTTTTCAAGTAATTTACTATAATATGAAAACGTACTGTGCCTATAAGAAGCACAGAAAAAGTTATGACAGTTGAAAATTAATAAACTGAAAAGTTATAGCATCAAATCTTTGTAAAAAACACAATTTTAGCAAAGGATTGCTCCCATTAGCAAAGGATAACTAACCCTGATAGCAGAAAAAAAAAAAAAAAAATACAGAAATAAACGTTTTTTTTTTTTTTTTATCACAGTCAACTACAATCTCACAGCGCTGCTGTGAGTGATTACCTCCCTCAAAACAAGTTTTGAAGACCCCTGAGTTCTGTAGAGATGAACCGGATCATGCAGGGAAGACAATAAACTTCTGACTGAATTTTTTGATGCGTAGCAAAAGCACCAAAAAAGGTCCCTCCCCCTCACACATAACAGTGAGAGAGATCAGTAAACTGTCATAAATTAAATAAAACGACTGCCAAGTGGAAAAAAATAGTGCCCAAAACATTTTTTCACCCAGTACCTCAGAAAATTAAACGATTTTACATGCCAGCAAAAAACGTTTAACATTAATAAATTGAGTGTTATTAAAAAGCCTGTTGCTAGTCCCTGCAAATTAGGCTAAAAATTTATGCATACAGTATAATTCCAGTGAAGTGCCATTCCCCAGAATACTGAAGTGTAAAATATACATACATGACAGCCTGATACCAGTTGCTGCTACTGCATTTAAGGCTGAGTTTACATTATATCGGTATGGCAGAATTTTCTCATCAATTCCATTGTCAGAAAATAATAAGCTGCTACATACCTCTTTGCAGATTAATCTGCCCGCTGTCCCCTGATCTGAAGTTTACCTCTCCTCAGATGGCCGAGAAACAGCAATATGATCTTAACTACTCCGGCTAAAATCATAGAAAAACTCAGGTAGATTCTTCTTCAAATTCTACCAGAGAAGGAATAACACACTCCGGTGCTATTATAAAATAACAAACTTTTGATTGAAGGTATGAAACTAAGTATAATCACCACAGTCCTCTCACACATCCTATCTATTCGTTGGGTGCAAGAGAATGACTGGGAATGGCAGTTAGGGGAGGAGCTATATAGCAGCTCTGCTGGGTGAATCCTCTTGCACTTCCTGTTGGGGAGGAGTTAATATTCCATAAGTAATGGATGATCCGTGGACTGGATACACTTAACAAGAGAAATAGGGATTTTACTGTCCCTTTAATATCACGATTCACTCAGAATATACCATTAGGAATTACGTACAATAAGAACATCATTAGAACAGATTACAGCTGTCACTTTTTGAGAAGGAACAACAATGCTATACTGCTTTATATAAGTCAGCATATGTGGGAGAGAATCACAATATATACGTATATGTACATAACACGCATCACGCAACCACAAAGCACACATTTATATTTTAATCAGCACACAATAACAATGTAGTAAAATACAACAACAGAATGAGGATTTGATAACTAGACAGGCAGGTTGCTAATATGATGACATCATTAGAAGCTTCAACCATACATATTACAGCTTTAGGACCGTACTGCCCCTTTCAGAAGTTTAGCACTCAATACTACAATACTACATATACGTAAACGACAGTTTGGAACATCATTATTATTGTGGTTTTAATGGGACGCGTACAATATTGACATCTCGTAAATCACTTACAGGGAGTGCAGAATTATTAGGCAAATGAGTATTTTGACCACATCATCCTCTTTATGCATGTTGTCTTACTCCAAGCTGTATAGGCTCGAAAGCCTACTACCAATTAAGCATATTAGGTGATGTGCATCTCTGTAATGAGAAGGGGTGTGGTCTAATGACATCAACACCCTATATCAGGTGTGCATAATTATTAGGCAACTTCCTTTCCTTTGGCAAAATGGGTCAAAAGAAGGACTTGACAGGCTCAGAAAAGTCAAAAATAGTGAGATATCTTGCAGAGGGATGCAGCACTCTTAAAATTGCAAAGCTTCTGAAGCGTGATCATCTAACAATCAAGCGTTTCATTCAAAATAGTCAACAGGGTCGCAAGAAGCGTGTGGAAAAACCAAGGCGCAAAATAACTGCCCATGAACTGAGAAAAGTCAAGCGTGCAGCTGCCAAGATGCCACTTGCCACCAGTTTGGCCATATTTCAGAGCTGCAACATCACTGGAGTGCCCAAAAGCACAAGGTGTGCAATACTCAGAGACATGGCCAAGGTAAGAAAGGTTGAAAGACGACCACCACTGAACAAGACACACAAGCTGAAACGTCAAGACTGGGCCAAGAAATATCTCAAGACTGATTTTTCTAAGGTTTTATGGGCTGATGAAATGAGAGTGAGTCTTGATGGGCCAGATGGATGGGCCCGTGGCTGGATTGGTAAAGGGCAGAGAGCTCCAGTCCAACTCAGACGCCAGCAAGGTGGAGGTGGAGTACTGGTTTGGGCTGGTATCATCAAAGATGAGCTTGTGGGGCCTTTTCGGGTTGAGGATGGAGTCAAGCTCAACTCCCAGTCCTACTGCCAGTTTCTGGAAGACACCTTCTTCAAGCAGTGGTACAGGAAGAAGTCTGCATCCTTCAAGAAAAACATGATTTTCATGCAGGACAATGCTCCATCACACGCGTCCAAGTACTCCACAGCGTGGCTGGCAAGAAAGGGTATAAAAGAAGAAAATCTAATGACATGGCCTCCTTGTTCACCTGATCTGAACCCCATTGAGAACCTGTGGTCCATCATCAAATGTGAGATTTACAAGGAGGGAAAACAGTACACCTCTCTGAACAGTGTCTGGGAGGCTGTGGTTGCTGCTGCACGCAATGTTGATGGTGAACAGATCAAAACACTGACAGAATCCATGGATGGCAGGCTTTTGAGTGTCCTTGCAAAGAAAGGTGGCTATATTGGTCACTGATTTGTTTTTGTTTTGTTTTTGAATGTCAGAAATGTATATTTGTGAATGTTGAGATGTTATATTGGTTTCACTGATAAAAATAAATAATTGAAATGGGTATATATTTGTTTTTTGTTAAGTTGCCTAATAATTATGCACAGTAATAGTCACCTGCACACACAGATATCCCCCTAAAATAGCTATAACTAAAAACAAACTAAAAACTACTTCCAAAACTATTCAGCTTTGATATTAATGAGTTTTTTGGGTTCATTGAGAACATGGTTGTTGTTCAATAATAAAATTAATCCTCAAAAATACAACTTGCCTAATAATTCTGCACTCCCTGTATATATACAATACTACAGATGTCATCCGGAAGATCGTCATTATTATTGCGATTTTAAAGGGACGCGTACAATATTGACATCTCGCAAATCACTTTTATATACAATACTACAGATGTCAGCCTGAAGATCTTCATTATTATTGCGATTTCAATGAGACGCATACAATATTGACATCTCGCAAATCACTTATATATATACAATATTAGAGATGTCAGTTGTTACTTTATCATTTACAAACAATATTGCAGCAACATTGATCGATCAGATTCTATGCTATGTCTGTGCACACATTATATACAAGTATGCACTTTCATTCATGTTAGTGTGGATGTGTGCTTTTTACTATAAGATCGCGTTTAATAAGTATTTATTACGCATATGAACAAACATTACGAAGATGCACTGTATATGTTACATTTTACACTTTCACATTGCGATTCATTGGGGGAAAACAAAATTTCAGCAAAC
Source organism: Bombina bombina (assembly GCF_027579735.1). Lineage (NCBI taxonomy): Eukaryota > Metazoa > Chordata > Amphibia > Anura > Bombinatoridae > Bombina > Bombina bombina. The sequence continues at coordinate 1,312,679,000 of NC_069500.1, forward strand.
ACCTAAAAAAAAACGCCCACTTTGAAAGCATTTGCGCCGCTCACATACAAACAAGTGTATACAATCAGCAATCATTACGAACTCACTACCATTGGACTAATTGCACTATAAATCCCCAAAACAACATGGCCAAAGCGTCCCTTGTGATCGACATTGTATCAAATCGCTTTTGTGTTTTGCATACCTTGTTACTCCTTGTGTGTTTGCTCTGCTGTTTGGCTTTGTGCTGTTTGGCTTGGCAAATATGGATGATGCTCAGTTAGATGCTGCTGGTGCTGCTGCACAAGTAGCGTTCAATAGAATCAGGCGGGCTTGGCGACTCCAAGAGAGACAAAAGGGTCGCTTGGTTCGAGGTCCTCGTGTTCACAGGGTGAGGCCCACCTTGGACAACATGAGTGACTTTGAGGTTTATGACAAGTATAGGCTCAATCATGAACAGCTCATTGGCCTTTACGATGTTCTTAGACCTCATATGGAGCCACGTAGACATATGGCAACGGCAATCCCTGGAATGACCAAGATGCTTAGTTGCATAAACGTCCTGGCCTCCGGGAGTTTTCAATCTGGAGAGGGGTACATGCATGGGCTTGCTCAGGGTACTTTCTCTGTGGTTTTTGACAACTTTCTGGACGCCATGATACGAGTCAGTAAGCGTTACATAGGATTCCCTCAGAATGATGGTGATTGGAGGCGCATGAAGAGGGAATTCTTTGCTATGACTCGAATGCCCAATGTCTCGGGAGCAATAGATTGCACCCACATTGCGCTGCGTGCTCCTGCCAATGACTTGCCCTTCCGAAATCGCAAACACTTCCATAGTCTGAACGTGCAGTTTGTTTGTGATGCACAGATGCGGATTATGAACGTGTGTGCGAATTTCTTCCGGGCTTGTCATGATGCCCGCATCCTCAGACATTCGTCCCTGTGGCGGTTGTTTGAGGGCAGATAGTTTCCACCTGGGTGGCTCGTTGGTGAGTACTTGTGCACAACATGGTTAATTAGTTAGACAATTGCCCCTGTAGTCTTAAAAAACAGTTGTGTTTGTGTAATGTGCAAAATGTGCAGCTCTAGGATGCAATTTAACCATTTAATTGTCTTTCCGCAAATGTCTAGTTTTAGCTCCAAACAGATATGTAGCATGTCTTAGCTTACATGGGCAGATAGAGAATGCAATTTAACCATTTTGTTTTTATTTTAGCAAATGTCTGGTTTATGCGAAATACGCATATGTAGCATGTCTTAGCTTAAATGGGCAGATAGAGAATGCAATTTAACCATGTCATTGTCTCTTTCCGCAAATGTCTAGTTTTAGTTCAAAACAGATATGTAGCATGTCTTAGCTTAAATCGGCAGATAGAGAAGCAATTTAACCATGTCATTGTCTCTTTCCGCAAATGTCTAGTTTTAGTTCAAAACAGATATGTAGCATGTCTTAGCTTAAAGGGGCAGATAGAGAATGCAATTTAACCATTTTGTTTTTATTTTAGCAAATGTCTGGTTTATGCGAAATACGCATATGTAGCATGTCTTAGCTTAAATCGGCAGATAGAGAAGCAATTTAACCATGTCATTGTCTCTTTCCGCAAATGTCTAGTTTTAGTTCAAAACAGATATGTAGCATGTCTTAGCTTAAATGGGCAGATAGAGAATGCAATTTAACCATTTTGTTTTTATTTTAGCAAATGTCTGGTTTATACGAAATACGCATATGTAGCATGTCTTAGCTTAAATGGGCTGATAGAGAATGCAATTTAAGCATGTTATTGTCTCTTTCAGCAAATGTCTAGTTTTAGCTCCAAACAGATATGTAGCATGTCTTAGCTTAAATGGGCAGATAGAGAATGCAATTTAACCATTTTGTTTTTATTTTAGCAAATGTCTGGTTTATGCGAAATACGCATATCTAGCATGTCTTAGCTTAAATCGGCAGATAGAGAATGCAATTTAACTATGTCATTGTTCCGCAAATGTCTAGTTTTAGTTCAAAACAGATATGTAGCATGTCTTAGCTTAAATGTGCAGATAAAGAATGCGATTTAAACATATAATTCTTATTTAAGGAAAATGTTTATTTTAGGGGATTTTCGTGTACACTGATGAGGCCCAGGAGCGCTATAATAGGGCACACAAGCGGACTAGGGCTGTAGTGGAGAGGATGTTTGGGCTCCTCAAAATGAGACTAAGATGCCTGGACAGGTCTGGAGGAGCCCTCCAATACAGCCCTAGTAAGGTTGAGAAGATCGCTATAGCCTGCAGCGTCCTGCATAACATTGCACAGGGGGCTGGGATGCTGCAGGCCGTCCAGGCGCCCCAAGGCTTCCTCCAAGATGAGGAGGACGACCCTGTTCTAGAGGGGCCATTCTGGGACGAGGGGCTCAATGTCAGAGCAGACATCATCAACCGCCACTTCAGACGGTAAATAATAGAAGTTATATAGGAGTATTGCGAATATGTATGAATTCTAGGGAAATGAGAAGTAGAGAATTGTGCAAACATGTTAGGATTGTTCATCAAATGATTATAAAAAAATATTTTGATTATTATAGGTGATGCTCCTGGCATTGGGTCCTGTAACGACTTCACCATCTGGTTTTTAAAGACATCAGCTGGTAAGTATAAATAATGTATGGACTGTGGCTGGCGGGAATGTGGCACAATCACCCATCATATGGCATACATTTTACAAAGTAGTATTTAGTTTACACATTACTAGAAATTTGGATACTCAGAAAGGGATCCTCTAGCAAGACTATATGCTTCAAAGTCATATTCAAAGTCACACATCAGAGGTTAGGTCTGCACAACGTATGACTCATCTTCACACTTGATTGATAGAACATAACACGATGCTACACACGCTTAGTAAGCTAGTGATAGAAATAGTTTCAGAAATGGGGGGGTGCAGAACTAATTCACACACTTCTATTAATATTTTTATTTTCACTTTTTCGGCCATTAGGGAGATGACTTCATCTAAAGACTGAAAGTGAAGAATTCAAAACTGAAAGTGAAGAATTCAAGACTGAAAGTGAAGAATCTCAGATTGAAAGTGAAGAATCCCTGATTGAAAGGGATGAATACCAATGTGATCATGTTTGGCATTGTCTTTCCAATGTGCTGACCTTGAAAACCATACAAAGACACATTCACATGGTAAGTGGCAACAATTTTATGGACTAAGGCTGTGGATGCATCCTATTGGAGACACTTAGATTATTTTTCTTTTAGATGGTATTTCACAATCCTCTATTTTGAAACTGATGAATAAGACACCTAATGAAGATAAACTGATATTTTGAAGATAATTGCCTTTCAAAGACCATACATCCAGGTTAGTTTGCACAATGCATGCTAGTTAAGAATCACAGGAGGTAGAATGTTAAAAGAATTAGGAATAGATACATGTCCATATTAGAATGTTTATTTTACATACATTACCCCTACTTTGTGCTACAGAGGACTCACATTCTGACCAATCAGAAAAAGGAATACATTTTATAGTTGATATAGAGGTATATTATTTGAAGGGACATGAAATATTACATTCAATTATGTTTAGCATACAATATAAATAGATTTTTATAATGTGATATGCATTATTTTGTCTAATTTAAAATGCTAATGTTTATTTCTAAGATTGATTAGACAATATAATGGTATTTCTAATTATGGATAGATATAGATTTCATGTCTGAACCTTTTTTTAATATCAAGACCAAAAAAATACATGTTAGAGCATAGACACAAGATGATTTAACAATTATTCGATTTAATGAATACTTTAAGACATGTGTTCATGAAATAACTAACGTTTATAATATTTTTCTTTCTTTTTCAGAGTTTCATCTGTGATGATATTTTTTTTAAAGAAATTTTATTTATTTTCTTTTCAATAAATTTATTTTCATACCATATCTTCTATTTTTTGTATTAAAATACATATTCTTAGAGACATATCTCTATCACAGTAAGATAAGAAGAAATATATCCATCTAATCTGAAAAGTAAACCAAATATTACTCACATGACTGTTAGTCATCTATTTGACAAGCACATGCCTGATATAAAATAGAAACATTTTTGTTAATTTATTTAATGTAAAATATCAACACAGATTATTCAGATAATGTTAAAGTCAAGTATTTTCAACAATTTAATTTGGACTTAAATACATCTATGCTTTTATTCTGTGATTTATAGATGTTAAAATCATAAAATGTTTATAACGAGGATATGTAGTCTAAATTATACAAAACAACATTGTTCATTTCACTTTTAAGAAAGGAAAGTGTTTAACTTACATTAAAGTGACAGTTTAGTTGAAGGTTAGATTTACATAATAATATCTGGGATTTTTCTTAGGTATCCAAAAACATTATTACAATAAATATAGGTTATTCATCTTTAATTCTCTTTTAGGTAATATGTAAGAAATTATCTATAAATGAAAAGTTAATTTCATATTTAGACCAAGCTAATTATTGTATGCCATATTGATTACTTTTCAGTTCTAGTGGAGTCATTTGAAGGGTCATTTAACTATAGATAGATCAAAAGATAACTTATAGCAATTATTATCCTTACCTCTTGGAGAGATATCACATAACTAGATGTATTTTCACTCCCCTTTAGTTTCTTTATACAATGTTAACTCCACATATTCCTAATGGTTTGGTCCTTAAAGGGACATTCCAAATTTTTTTAATTTAGTGAATTATAGACAATACAAATTTTATTTAAACACCATTTAAATGTACTATTATTATCTAATTATATTCAGTCTTAAGATATCCTTTGTTAAAGAAATAGCAATGCACATGGGTTAGACAATGACATAAGGCATCTATGTGCAACCAACAATCAGCAGCAAAAGAGCCTATCTAGATATGGTTTTCAGTCAAGAATATCAATAGAAAAAAAGCTAATGAGAGAATAAAACTAAATGTGACGTTGTTTTAACATTGTATTATCCATTTAAATCAGTAAAGAACATATAGCTTAATGTCACTTTAAGGTAAAGCTGTATAAATACAGCCATTAGAAGATATTTCATTCACAGTGGGGCAAACAATACAGAAGGTAATACAAATATGCTTGATTCTCACGTTATACTAATTTTTAGAAAGGGAGGTACATAGGTTTATGATCAGCAAAGCATTACTCTGAAATATCTACTTAATTGTGGCTGGCCAACAATGCATATTTACAATGTTTAGACAGATGTATTTAGATCAAGATTGCATATTAGCTCATGAAAGGGACGGTAATTAAAAAGCGTTTCTTTCTGGAATCATAAATAAAATTTAATTATTAACATTTAATTCTATCATATATTTTAAATCATTATTTTTGGATTATTTCCTTTACAAACATATGCCTTGTGTGATTGGCTCAACCATGTGCATTGCAATTTCTTCTGTTAAGGATATCTAAAGATTAATCTAAATTGATAGTTTAATTTTAAAGTATAAAAATGTATTCTCTCTCAGGATCATTTTTAGAAAATATTTGTTGTAATGTCCCTTTAAAAATAAAGACGCCATTGCCCAATAACAGATGTGAGCAGTTCAGACAAATACAAGCTTGAGGTTTATTTACTAATAATAAACAAACGTGTATTTTAACATTTATAAACAGATTAGACAAGTTCCGGCCATTATAACCAGAAATTACGCATTTCAGAAATCTCACGTGGGAAACGTATCTTGCAACACGAGATTCGCATCTTTAAAAATTCAATTCGAAATGTCACGCAATAGCACACAATCGATGTGCATTATAAATACATTTAATAGAGCAATGTCAATACTTCACAATAAGTCACGAAATTTATTTAATAAACAATAAATACATACAATGTTCAATTTGTATTATTACAACTTATTTGTATTAAAGAACATGATCAATATTAAACATCGAAATGTGTAAAACATTTACTAATGTGACTGGATTATATTTCCAAAAAAAAATGTCAAATTAATATTTAATGGATCACGTATATTATATCTGCATCACACATATCAGCATAACAGTTCCATGAGTTACAAATAAGTCTACATGAAAAATGAAGTAAAAGCACCCCCAGGAGGTATGTGTATGGAAGTTACTAAGATATGAAACATTAAGGAACAACCAGACCAGTGATCAGAGTTCATCACACAAACATAACTTGAGTCATTATGGTCTCACAGACATGATAACATTTCAAGATTTTATCCAATCAGATGTACAGATATCATGTCCCATGGTGCATCTCATGTTTACTTCACCATATAAAAGTCCATTACACATTGCCATCTTTGTCAGTTCTCTAATGCCTGCTAGAAGTGTATATATTATATATATATATATATATATATATATATATATATTATATTAGTATTTGGACTAGCAGGCATGACACCTCCCAGGTTCACCAAGCCAGAGAGTGCAGCACTGGTCAACGCCATCGAGGACTTCTATCCGCAGCTGTTTGGGAACAAGAAGAAGTCGACGAGGCAAAGCATTAATTTGGTGTTGGGCGTCCAGAGGAGCCAGGATCAAATCATGCGGAGGTTCAAAGATATGAGGTTGTGTCTGCACAAAAAAGTTGACCTCATAAGGGAGTGGGTACAAGCCCGTAAGAGGGATGGCAAAAAAGCGAAGCCCAAACGGAAACTCTACCTACTCCCTTATGAGGTGACTTTATGCGACCTCCTCAATCTCCGGTTCCCCTGCAGATTTAGATCTTCTCGCTCCTCGGCCTCTTCTTCTTCCCCCCCAGCTGCTGGATCAGAAAGTCCTGACCCGGAGGCCAGTGCAGCTGCTTCTCCATCCAGTGGCCTGGGAGAAGAAAATAGAGAATCTGAACCAGGTAAATATCTGACTTAATATAATATATTAATATTTGAGTAGACTTTTTAAGAAATGTGTATATAGTCAGATATTCAACCTATATAGATCTCACAACACACGCTACATATAATGTTTAGATATCTGATTTTAGATTCGTCACACATGAAATAGGAGTGATGTTTCTTGCGCTCTACAGAATATGCGTCACAGAGCGAAGAAGGAATTGCGCATCTGTGAAATCCCTATCATCCGACATTTCATACATTGACTATCGAATCATAACACATTTCAAAATATTATTTGTTATTGTTCAATATTAACAAATATACGATTTTAATCTCGTAATACACCCAATTGCCAATATATTTGAAGTCTTTATAAATGATACTCATCACACTACTATATCCAAAACAATTCTGAATCACGGATGCGCAATTCCGCTTGGAATCATTGCGCAATGATCATGAAAGATAGAATTGCCCACACACGTGAACATGTGTTTGCTGTAACTGGCATCGCTTTAGACATGTTGGTCAAATCACGGATGCGCAATTCCGCTTGGAATCATTGCGCAATGATCACGAAAGATAGAATTGCGCACACACGGGAACATGTGTTTGCTTTAACTGGCATCGCTTTAGACATGTTGGTCAAATCACAGATGCGCAATTCTGCTTGGAATCATTGCGCAATGATCATGAAATATAGAATTGCGCACACACGTGAACATGTGTTTGCTGTAACTGGAATCGCTTTAGACATGTTGGTCAAATGTATATGTTAATTAGTATATATGGGAAGAATACAGTATCCTTATTTACAATCTTCTACATTATAAAAGCTATACTAGCAAGATCAAAATAAACAATGAACTATCTCTATCAATTGTTGAGAATGCAAGAAGACACAAAATGAATTAAAGCTACAGTCAACAACATAAAAGATTGAAAATAAGAATACAGGATCTCTTTATTTAGACATTAATTGAGGAACCAAGGAACTCATGTAAATACAAATAGATTTGTACTTTGTCAATTAGAATTGAAAAATCAGATTGTTTTTCTCCATGACCTGATTTGTATTAATGATATCCAATCCTCATTGAATATTTTACAGATCGTGATGTTGGTGCTGGAACCTCAAGCCAGGGTTCGTCACAGCATGGTATGTCTCATATTAATTTACCTTTGTCTTACAAACCTGGACATAACATTACATAATACATTCACATTGTTCGAAGCAGAACCGACCTACCGGTGTGATAAAGGTAGTCAGTTTGCGGCACTTTGGATCCAGGGGGATCTGCCAAAAGCCGCTAGAAGCGTCTAATGTGGAAAAGAACTTCGCCCCAGCCAACTTTGGAGCTATATCTTCTAATGTCGGCAGCACAAATCTCTCTCTCTTCACTGCCTCATTCAACCTTTTCAGGACCACACAGATGCGCACCTTTCCAATTTTTTTTTTACAACTGGAACAATGGGGGCACACCAATCAGTCGCTTCAACAACCTCTTCAATAACCCCCATAGACTTCATGCGCATAAGCTCCTTCTCCACTTGAGGCATGAGTGGGAACAGAATTCTACGAGGAGTAGAAATACTGTATGGGACTGCGTCACTTTTAAGTGCTATACGAACTGGTTTGCAATTCAGTAGGCCCAACTCGCCAAACATATCTTCGGAAATCTCATTCACTCTGGCCACGAGGCCCAAGTCACAGGCTGCTTTTCTGCTCAATAAATTGTTAACACACTGACCTCGAATCACATCCACCCACATGGTGAACTTTCTTTGCTTGTACTCACAACTGGCAAGAAATTTCCCCGCACAATCAATGCGGCCACCAGGACTATGGACATTTGTAGTAACCTTCACCAGCTGGGGCTGTCGAGGCAGTTTCATGAATTCAGCAAAAGACATTACAGTGATATCTGCTCCTGTGTCAATCTTAAAATCAACTTTGTCTCCCATTACAGTAAAAGTAACTTTCAAATCTTCCTCTGAGCTTGGCCGTTCCACAACGGACCCCATAAAAGACACTTCCTGACCCTCCTGGTCACCGTCCACCTGCATCTCCTTAATGTATTCAGTTCTACACACCACTTCAAAATGGCCCATTCTGTTACATTTTCTGCATCTTTTAGCCCTGGCCGGGCATATAACACTCTGATCATGAGCACGGTAGCACCGCGTGCATCGGGCATGTTGCGCCCATCCATTTCTAGGCCTTTCCAGTACTTTAGATCTACCGCTCACACTGTGCCTTTAACTAGCATTTTCCTAGACTGTTGCACTTCATCCACAATACTCTCAGACCTCAGATCAGCACTTTGCTTTTTCACCAGTTCACTCTGGCGGGCCATCCTAATAGCCCCATCTAATGTTAAATCAGGCTCTAACTGCAGCTTCAGTGAGACTTCAGCATCTGCAATCCCAATAATTATTCTGTCTCTGATTTGTTCTTCTTTAGCAACACCAAACTCACAGAATTCAGCTAGTTCATACAGGCTGTGCACAAAAGACTCCACAGATTCTCCCACACGCTGATTACGTTTGTGAAAACAAGCTCTCTCATGAATCACATTTCTTTTGGGCACAAAGTGGGCACTGAGTTTATCCATAACTATATCAAAGTCAAATTCTTCCCCCTCTTGGAAAGTAAAAGCATTGAACACTGGCTCCACATCTTTCCCCATAGAGTATAAAAGAGAATTAACTTGTACTTCACCACTCTCCTTGTTTAGTTTGGAAGCAATCCTGAAGCGCTGAAACCACTGACGCCATGTGGGCCAAGCTGCAGGCTGAGAGAAGTCAAAAGGCTCAGGTGGGGTAAACTTTGACATTGCAATCGATCAGGAACAGAAGCGCAGTCCAGAACTTCTGACACCATGTCATGAGATGCAGGACATATGCAGGACACAGCAATGATGGTACAACTCTATTTTATTGCAGAGCATAGCAATACACATCTAGTCAGGTTGATTGTACTAAACTAACTGCGACACAGACACTGGACCTAAGCCCCGCCCACAAACTAGTGACATCACATCCTGCTCTCATCACAGATACATTGAGGCACATTTATTGAGGGACCGTGTTTCTGGCGAGACTCAACAGAAACAAAAGTTAGGGAGCAGCGGTCTAAAGACTACTGCTCCATAACCCTGTCCACCTGCTCTGATGAGGAGGACAGGAATCTCAAGCATTGAAAACGATTGAGTACGATTGGTTGGATTGACACCCCCTGCTGGTGGCCAATTGTCCTCAAGTCTGCAGGGGGCAGCGTTGCACCAGCTGCTCACAAGAGCTGCTGGTGCAATGCTGAATACGGAGAGCGTATTGCTCTCCACATTCAGCGAGGTCTGTCAGACAGGATGCTTACTGTCGGATCAGGTCCGGAAGATATTTGTTAAATCAGAATCATTATATGATTGTCTTTCACATGTGGATTGCTATTTCAAATAGAAAAGTTTATCTGAGGATTAAAGTGAAAATGAACATCAATTTTATTGTTCATGCTTCAGATAGAGCGTACAATTTAAATCAACTTTGTAAGATAGTCACATTCTCAAATTGTCATCAGTCTATTTGTATCTGTATTTTAAATCAAACATTTCAATTTATGAATTGTGACCATTTTTAATCAAAACATGAGTTGACCTTGCTGACTGAACATCACCAATTAAATAGTGCTTTTCCATGGGGGTTCAATTGAATTTATCTTGCTCCTCAGCCTAGATGAATTATTTTTAAAATAAAGATAACCAAAAAAATAATTAAAATGGTTAATAGTAGTAATTTTGAAAATGGATTTCCATTGAATGTTCAATCAGACTTCTGAAAGTACATAAATGTGCTTAGTGTTCATTTAGTAAAAGTTAAAGGTTTGTATTGTTGCTTGAAATTATATTCTATGATATTGGTGTCCCATGAATTAATAATAAATATATGTTATAATTACATTAAAAAAAAAAAAAATATATATATATATATATATATGTATGTATATGTACATAAATACATCTATCATTTTATTTGCAATTACATTGATCAATATGTACATACATACAGATAGAGATAAATTACAAATTATTAAATATGTATACCTTTAAAAAACCAAAATATATATATAACTGATCTACATTTAATGCATTATTAGATATAGAGATAAAAAAAAGTGCTTTGAATGGATTATGCTCCAAATTTGTCTCTCTTTCAAAATCAGGGATTACATATTTTGTGCACAGTTTTGCACCTAACTTGTCGCAATGATAAATATAGAAAGACAAGAAAAGAACTACATAACAGGTGCAATTAGCAGCTAGCTCCCACTATTGTAAATTAAATATTTTATTTCCGATCCTTTTCAAATAGTGATAGATCTCAAATAAATCCATATACTCTGATTATGTTATATTTGAAACTTCTATGTGTGTGTGTATATACATAGTAAAATATGTACAGTATATACAATTCTTTAAAAAAAAAATTCCCTCTCCATTTTGCTAAGAATATGTCGCTACTTGCTATCTTTAAAATTCGAATAAAAAAAAATTACATCTATATACAATCGTGCTAACAAGGTATGTGCTATGTTCGTGGACTGTACTGCAATGATATAAATAAAGTTGGGAAAAGCCCGAATCGCTGCAACATCGATGACTGTTAGTTAACAACAGTCCGATCCTCTTCGCACCGTACTTGACGCGCATGTTTTAGATGGTTTTTTTTTATAATTATGGCGAGCGTATTAAGGTCCGCGGCCGCGATGTATGGCGAAGTTTGGCGAGCGTATTGACGCCCGCGAATGCACCATAGTTGACGCTTTGATAGATAGAGGCCTAAATCTTTTTTTATACAATCAAACAACAGAAAATTATTTTCCCATTGACAGATAATTTTCAACATTAATGAGAAACTCTGCTTATCAAATTATTAACATGGCATGAGTTTCTATTTATTTGTATTTTTATTATTTTGTTTCTAAATAGTATGGGCTACATTAGATTATCTTTTGCACAACCTCACACAAAGAATACTGCAAAATCTGGTTTGCTAGGGAAATACATGCATATACACAAAGTAAAATAGTCCTTGCAATTCGTGAAACATCTTGAAGTAGGATAAGCCCAATTAATTTATTTTATACACCAATAGTACGTGCAGTCTGTTTATCTAAGTTGGCGTCTGAATGTTTTCCAATTTATGGTCAGCAGGCCAGATTCCCTGCAGAATACTGACCTGTGCAAGATAATGGGGCCTATTTATCAAGCCGTCAACTGCAAATACACTGGAATTCTGCAACGTAATTGTGGAGACCTTGATTCTCCATATTAATGAAAGCCTACAGACCGCCAAAAGTAGAATTTTGTGACGTAACATACGATCCGCCAGTCTCAGTCCGACACAGATCGATGCTTACGTCACTACAGATGTTCCGATTGCAGATTCGGCACTATCTGACTACTTTTGGAAGTTAACAAATTTCTACCAGGTACGCTCTGCACTATTCCGGCCCAGCGTACCTGGTTTTCAGGAATCAATGGGAGTCTGAAAGCAGCGAAAGCTCATGTTTGCTGCTGCCCGATATCCCATTGATTCCTATGGGGGAATAAAGTTATATTTACACCTAACACCCTAACATGTACCCCGAGTCTAAACACCCCTAATCTGTCGCCCCCTACACCACCGCCACCTACTTTATACTTATTAACCCCTAAACCGCAGCTCCCGGACCCCGTAACAATGAAATAAACTTATTAACCCCTAAACCGCCACTCCCGGAGCCCACTGCCAACCACATTATGTTATTAACCCCTAATCTGCCGCCCCCTACACCGCTGCCACCTACATTACATGTATTAACCCCTAATATGCCACCCCCAACATCGCCGCCACTATTCTAAATGTATTAACCCCTAAACCTAAGTCTAACCCTAACCCTAACACCCCCTAACCTAAATATTATTTAAATAAATCTAAATAAAACCTACAATTATGATCTAAATTATTCCTATTTAAAATGAAATACTTACCTATAAAATAAACCCTAAGCTAGCAACAATATAACTAATAGTTACATTGTAGCTAGCTTAGGGTTTATTTTTATTTTACAGGCAAGTTTGTATTTTTTTTAATTAGGTACAATAGTTATTAAATAGTTATTAACTATTTAATAACTACCTAGCTACAATAAATACAAAAGTACCTGTAAAATAAAACCTAACCTAAGTTACAATTACACTACACTACACTACAACTACACTACACTACAATTAAATACAATTAAATAAATTAAAAACAATTAACTAAATTATATACAATTATCTAAAGTACAAAAAACCCCCACTAAATTACAGAAAATAATAAACAAATTACAGAAATTTAAACTAATTACATTAATCTAATAGCCCCCCCAAAATAAAAAAAACCCTAGCCTAAACTAAACTACCAATAGCCCTTCAAAGGGCCTTTTGCGGGGCATTGCCCCAAAGTAATTAGCTCTTTTACCTTTTTAAAAAAATACAAACAACCCCCCAAAAGTAAAACTCACCACCCACACAACCAACCCCCCAAAAAAAATACTAACTAAAAAAACCTAAGCTCCCCATTGCCCTGAAAAGGGCATTTGGATGGGCATTGCCCTTAAAAGGGCAGTTAGCTCTTTTGCAGGCCCAAAGCCCTAACCTAAAAATAAAACCCACCCAATACACCCTTAAGAAAATCTAACACTAACCCCTTGAAGATCACCTTACCGGGAGAAGTCTTCACCCAACCTGGCCGAAGTCCTCAATGATGCCGGGAGAAGTCTTCATCCAAGCCGGGCAGAAGTGGTCCTCCAGATGGCAGAAGTCTTCATCCAGACTGCATCTTCTATCTTCATCCATCCGGCGCAGAGCGGGTCCATCTTCAAGACATCCGATGTGGAGCATCCTCCTTGGCCGACAACTACCCGACAAATGAAGCTTCCTTTATGTGACGTCATCCAAGATGGCGTCCCTTAGATTCCGATTGGCTGATATCAGCCAATCGGAATTAAGGTAGAAAAAATCCTATTGGCTGATGCAATCAGCCAATAGGATTGAACTTCAATACTATTGGCTGATTGGAGCAGCCAATAGGATTGAGCTTGCATTCTATTGGCTGTTCCAATCAGCCAATAGGATTGAAGTTCAATCCTATTGGCTGATTGCATCAGCCAAGAGGATTTTTTCTACCTTAATTCTGATTGGCTGATAGAATTCTATCAGCCAATCGGAATCTAAGGGACACCATCTTGGGTGACATCACTTAAAGGAACCTTCATTTGTCGGGTAGTCATTGGCCGAGGAGGATGCTCCGCATCGGATGTTTTGAAGATAGACCCGCTCCACGCCGGATGGATGAAGATAGAAGATGCCGTCTGGAGGACCACTTCTGCCCGGCTTGGATGAAGACTTCTCCCGGCTTTGTTGAGGACTTCAGCCCGGTTTGGTGAAGACTTCTCCCGGTAAGGTGATCTTCAAGGGGTTAGTGTTAGGTTTTTTTAGGGTGTATTGGGTGGGTTTTATTTTTAGGTTAGGGCTTTGGGCCTGCAAAAGAGCTAACTGCCCTTTTAAGGGCAATGCCCATCCAAATGACCTTTTCAGGGCAATGGGGAGCTTAGGTTTTTTAGTTAGTATTTTTTTTTGGGGGGGGGGGGTTGGTTGTGTGGGTGGTGGGTTTTACTGTTGGGGGGGTTCTTTGTATTTTTTTAAAAAGGTAAAAGAGCTGATTACTTTGGGGCAATGCCCCGCAAAAGGTCCTTTTAAGGGCTATTGGTAGTTTAATTTAGGTTAGGGTTTTGTTTTTTTTATTTGGGGGGGCTTTTTTATTTTGATAGGGCTATTAGATTAGGTGTAATTAGTTTAAATTTCTGTAATTTGTTTATTATTTTCTGTAATTTAGTGTTTGTTTTTTTGTACTTTAGATAATTGTATATACTTTAGTTAATTGTTTTTAATTTATTTAATTGTATTTAATTGTAGTGTAGTATTAGGTGTAATTGTAACTTAGGTTAGGTTTTATTTTACAGGTACTTTTGTATTTATTTTTGCTAGGTAGTTATTAAATAGTTAAACTATTGTACCTAGTTAAAATAAATACAAACTTGCCTGTAAAATAAAAATAAACCCTAAGCTAGATACAATGTAACTATATTGCAAACACCTGCAATAAAGGAGCGTAAAGCTCCGTAACGCAGCCCCATTGATTCCTATGGGGAAACAAAAATTTATGTTTACACCTAACACCCTAACATAAACCCCGAGTCTAAACACCCCTAATCTGCCACCCCCGGCATCGCCAACACCTACATTATACTTGTTAACCCCTAATCTGCCACCCCCAACATCGCCGCCACCTACATTATACTTGTTTACCCCTAATCTGCCGCCCCCGACATCGCTGACACCTACATTATACGTGTTAATCCCTAATCTGCCTCCCCCGGACATCGCCGCCACCTACATTACACTTATTAACCCCTAATCTGCCGCCCCAACATCGCCGCCACCTACCTCCATTTATTAACCCCTAATCTGCCGCCCCCAACGTCGCTGCCACTATACTAAAGTTATTAATCCCTAACCCTAAATCTAACCCTAATCCTAACACCCCCTACTTTAATATAATTAAAATAAAACTAATACAAAATTCCTATCATTAACTAAATAATTCCTATTTAAAACTAAATACTTACCTGTAAAATAAACCCTAAGCTAGCTGCAATATTACTAATAGTTACATTGTAGCTATCTATAATGGCGGGCCATCCTAATAGCCCCATCTAATGTTAAATCAGGCTCTAACTGCAGCTTCAGTGAGACTTCAGCATCTGCAATCCCAATAATTATTCTGTCTCTGATTGGTTCTTCTTTAGCAACACCAAACTCACAGAATTCAGCTAGTTCATACAGGCTGCGCACAAAAGACTCCACAGATTCTCCCACACGCTGATTACGTTTGTGAAAACAAGCTCTCTCATGAATCACATTTCTTTTGGGCACAAAGTGGGCACTGAGTTTATCCATAACTATATCAAAGTCAAATTCTTCCCCCTCTTGGAAAGTAAAAGCATTGAACACTGGCTCCACATCTTTCCCCATAGAGTATAAAAGAGAATTAACTTGTACTTCACCACTCTCCTTGTTCAGTTTGGAAGCAATCCTGAAGCGCTGAAACCGCTGACGCCATGTGGGCCAAGCTGCAGGCTGAGAGAAGTCAAAAGGCTCAGGTGGGGTAAACTTTGACATTGCAATCGATCAGGAACAGAAGCGCAGTCCAGAACTTCTGACACCATGTCATGAGATGCAGGACATATGCAGGACACAGCAATGATGGTACAACTCTATTTTATTGCAGAGCATAGCAATACACATCTAGTCAGGTTGATTGTACTAAACTAACTGCGACACAGACACTGGACCTAAGCCCCGCCCACAAACTAGTGACATCACATCCTGCTCTCATCACAGATACATTGAGGCACATTTATTGAGGGACCGTGTTTCTGGCGAGACTCAACAGAAACAAAAGTTAGGGAGCAGCGGTCTAAAGACTACTGCTCCATAACCCTGTCCACCTGCTCTGATGAGGAGGACAGGAATCTCAAGCATTGAAAACGATTGAGTACGATTGGTTGGATTGACACCCCCTGCTGGTGGCCAATTGTCCTCAAGTCTGCAGGGGGCAGCGTTGCACCAGCTGCTCACAAGAGCTGCTGGTGCAATGCTGAATACGGAGAGCGTATTGCTCTCCGCATTCAGCGAGGTCTGTCAGACAGGATGCTTACTGTCGGATCAGGTCCGGAAGATATTTGTTAAATCAGAATCATTATATGATTGTCTTTCACATGTGGATTGCTATTTCAAATAGAAAAGTTTTTCTGAGGATTAAAGTGAAAATGAACATCAATTTTATTGTTCATGCTTCAGATAGAGCGTACAATTTAAATCAACTTTGTAAGATAGTCACATTCTCAAATTGTCATCAGTCTATTTGTATCTGTATTTTAAATCAAACATTTCAATTTATGAATTGTGACCATTTTTAATCAAAACATGAGTTGACCTTGCTGACTGAACATCACCAATTAAATAGTGCTTTTCCATGGGGGTTCAATTGAATTTATCTTGCTCCTCAGCCTAGATGAATTATTTTTAAAATAAAGATAACCAAAAAAATAATTAAAATGGTTAATAGTAGTAATTTTGAAAATGGATTTCCATTGAATGTTCAATCAGACTTCTGAAAGTACATAAATGTGCTTAGTGTTCATTTAGTAAAAGTTAAAGGTTTGTATTGTTGCTTGAAATTATATTCTATGATATTGGTGTCCCATGAATTAATAATAAATATATGTTATAATTACATTAAAAAATAAATAATATATATATATATATATATATATATATATATATATATATATATGTATATGTATATGTACATAAATACATCTATCATTTTATTTGCAATTACATTGATCAATATGTACATACATACAGATAGAGATAAATTACAAATGATTAAATATGTATACCTTTAAAAAACCAAAATATATATATAACTGATCTACATTTAATGCATTATTAGATATAGAGATAAAAAAAAGTGCTTTGAATGGATTATGCTCCAAATTTGTCTCTCTTTCAAAATCAGGGATTACATATTTTGTGCACAGTTTTGCACCTAACTTGTCGCAATGATAAATATAGAAAGACAAGAAAAGAACTACATAACAGGTGCAATTAGCAGCTAGCTCCCACTATTGTAAATTAAATATTTTATTTCCGATCCTTTTCAAATAGTGATAGATCTCAAATAAATACATATACTCTGATTACGTTATATTTGAAACTTCTATGTGTGTGTGTATATACATAGTAAAATATGTACAGTATATACAATTCTTTAAAAAAAAAATTCCCTCTCCATTTTGCTAAGAATATGTCGCTACTTGCTATCTTTAAAATTTGAATAAAAAAAAATTACATCTATATACAATCGTGCTGACAAGGTATGTGCTATGTTCGTGGACTGTACTGCAATGATATAAATAAAGTTGGGAAAAGCCCGAATCGCTGCAACATCGATGACTGTTAGTTAACAACAGTCCGATCCTCTTCGCACCGTACTTGACGCGCATGTTTTAGATGGGTTTTTTTTATAATTATGGCGAGCGTATTAAGGTCCGCGGCCGCGATGTATGGCGAAGTTTGGCGAGCGTATTGACGCCAGCGAATGCACCATAGTTGACGCTTTGATAGATAGAGGCCTAAATCTTTTTTTATACAATCAAACAACAGAAAATTATTTTCCCATTGACAGATAATTTTCAACATTAATGAGAAACTCTGCTTATCAAATTATTAACATGGCATGAGTTTCTATTTATTTGTATTTTTATTATTTTTGTTTCTAAATAGTATGGGCTACATTAGATTATCTTTTGCACAACCTCACACAAAGAATACTGCAAAATCTGGTATTAAATATAGATGGTTAAATATTTTAATGAAAGAATCTTAGCACGTCCTATTCTTTTAAAAGGATAACGCGAAGAGCACTGTTAGCGTGCTCCTTGTGCTCATATTAAAACTGGTAAAGGGTTCTGCCTGAGCGCAATCCAGAAAAGCAGCGGGAACGCATGGGAATGGAGTTCCTGCACTATTTTTGCAGGAGGAACTAAGTTCCCCTTGGAAAGAAAAGAGTAAACACTGCTGCTGTTGGTGGGAGGAGCTGGAGCACAGGCTGGTTAGAGGGATAGTGAGATCCTCTAGCAATGGGTAGTACCACTTTCTATAAATCACTAAATGCAAGCCTCAGCAGTCCTGCTGTGTGATCACCTCTCACTGTGTAGAACACATGGCGCTTACATTTCTGTGTGGCTTGGTCTGGAGTTATTTAGCTCCCCTCAGCAGACATACGACTATTGCACCTTAAGTGGGTGAGACTCTGTGACAGAAGAGGAGTCTGAAGTTGCTGTCAGACACAGAGTTCTCAGTCCGTCCTGGAAAGTAAGGAGAGAGGAGGAAGGAGGGTGTGAGGAACTGAAGCTAAGCTAGCTACGCACCATGTGAGTTAAAAGCAAAGTATGGATACCCTGGATCTTGACATTAAACAAGCATTCATGTGTGTCTAGTTTATTTACTTTAAAGGTGTTTTAAAAAAAAAAAGTTCAGTGTTTCACTAGAGAAAAATATACTCATCAAGCAGGGAAGAGTTATGTCCTTTCAGCTTCCTGCTTTCTCTCTAATTGGAATTACTTTTAGTTCTTCCAGAGATAACTGGGATGAGGTTTGCTAGGGAAATACATGCATATACACAAAGTAAAATAGTCCTTGCAATTCGTGAAACATCTTTAAGTAGGATAAGCCCAATTACTTTATTTTATACACCAATAGTACGTGCAGTCTGTTTATCTAAGTTGGCGTCAGAATGTTTTCCAATTTATGGTCAGCAGGCCAGATTCCCTGCAGAATACTGACCTGTGCAAGATAATGGGGCCTATTTATCAAGCCGTCAACTGCAAATACACTGGAATTCTGCAACGTAATTGTGGAGACCTTGATTCTCCATATTAATGAAAGCCTACAGACCGCCAAAAGTAGAATTTTGTGACGTAACATACGATCCGCCAGTCTCAGTCCGACACAGATCGATGCTTACGTCACTACAGATGTTCCGATTGCAGATTCGGCACTATCTGACTACTTTTGGAAGTTAGCAAATTTCTACCAGGTACGCTCTGCACTATTCCGGCCCAGCGTACCTGGTTTTCAGGAATCAATGGGAGTCTGAAAGCAGCGAAAGCTCATGTTTGCTGCTGCCCGATATCCCATTGATTCCTATGGGGGAATAAAGTTATATTTACACCTAACACCCTAACATGTACCCGAGTCTAAACACCCCTAATCTGTCGCCCCCTACACCACCGCCACCTACTTTATACTTATTAACCCCTATACCGCCGCTCCCGGACCCCACCACAATGAAATAAACTTATTAACCCCTAAACCGCCACTCCCGGAGCCCACTGCCAACCACATTATGTTATTAACCCCTAATCTGCCGCCCCCTACACCGCTGCCACCTACATTACATTTATTAACCCCTAATATGCCGCCCCCAACATCGCCGCCACTATTCTAAATGTATTAACCCCTAAACCTAAGTCTAACCCTAACCCTAACACCCCCTAACGTAAATATTATTTAAATAAATCTAAATAAAACCTACAATTATGATCTAAATTATTCCTATTTAAAATGAAATACTTACCTATAAAATAAACCCTAAGCTAGCAACAATATAACTAATAGTTACATTGTAGCTAGCTTAGGGTTTATTTTTATTTTACAGGCAAGTTTGTATTTTTTTTAACTAGGTACAATAGTTATTAAATAGTTATTAACTATTTAATAACTACCTAGCTACAATAAATACAAAAGTACCTGTAAAATAAAACCTAACCTAAGTTACAATTACACCTAACACTACACTACAATTAAATACAATTAAATAAATTAAAAACAATTAACTAAATTATATACAATTATCTAAAGTACAAAAAACCCCCACTAAATTACAGAAAATAATAAACAAATTACAGAAATTTAAACTAATTACATAAATCTAATAGCCCCCCCCAAAATAAAAAAAACCCTAGCCTAAACTAAACTACCAATAGCCCTTCAAAGGGCCTTTTGCGGGGCATTGCCCCAAAGTAATTAGCTCTTTTACCTTTTTAAAAAAATACAAACAACCCCCCAAAAGTAAAACTCACCCACACAACCAACCCCCCCAAAAAAATACTAACTAAAAAAACCTAAGCTCCCCATTGCCCTGAAAAGGGCATTTGGATGGGCATTGCCCTTAAAAGGGCAGTTAGCTCTTTTGCAGGCCCAAAGCCCTAATCTAAAAATAAAACCCACCCAATACACCCTTAAGAAAATCTAACACTAACCCCTTGAAGATTACCTTACCGGGAGAAGTCTTCACCCAACCTGCAACCTTGCATCAGCCAAGAGGATTTTTTCTACCTTAATTCTGATTGGCTGATAGAATTCTATCAGCCAATCGGAATCTAAGGGACACCATCTTGGGTGACATCACTTAAAGGAACCTTCATTTGTCGGGTAGTCATTGGCCGAGGAGGATGCTCCGCATCGGATGTTTTGAAGATAGACCCGCTCCACGCCGGATGGATGAAGATAGAAGATGCCGTCTGGAGGACCACTTCTGCCCGGCTTGGATGAAGACTTCTCCCGGCTTTGTTGAGGACTTCAGCCCGGTTTGGTGAAGACTTCTCCCGGTAAGGTGATCTTCAAGGGGTTAGTGTTTTTTTAGGGTGTATTGGGTGGGTTTTATTTTTAGGTTAGGGCTTTGGGCCTGCAAAAGAGCTAACTGCCCTTTTAAGGGCAATGCCCATCCAAATGACCTTTTCAGGGAAATGGGGAGCTTAGGTTTTTTAGTTAGTATTTTTTTTGGGGGGGGGTTGGTTGTGTGGGTGGTGGGTTTTACTGTTCGGGGGGTTCTTTGTATTTTTTTAAAAAGGTAAAAGAGCTGATTACTTTGGGGCAATGCCCTGCAAAAGGTCCTTTTAAGGGCTATTGGTAGTTTAATTTAGGTTAGGGTTTTGGTTTTTTTATTTGGGGGGGCTTTTTTATTTTGATAGGGCTATTAGATTAGGTGTAATTAGTTTAAATTTCTGTAATTTGTTTATTATTTTCTGTAATTTAGTGTTTGTTTTTTTGTAATTTAGATAATTGTATATACTTAAGTTAATTGTTTTTAATTTATTTAATTGTATTTAATTGTAGTGTAGTATTAGGTGTAATTGTAACTTAGGTTAGGTTTTATTTTACAGGTACTTTTGTATTTATTTTTGCTAGGTAGTTATTAAATAGTTAAACTATTGTACCTAGTTAAAATAAATACAAACTTGCCTGTAAAATAAAAATAAACCCTAAGCTAGATACAATGTAACTATATTGCAAACACCTGCAATAAAGGAGCGTAAAGCTCCGTAACGCAGCCCCATTGATTCCTATGGGGAAACAAAAATTTATGTTTACACCTAACACCCTAACATAAACCCCGAGTCTAAACACCCCTAATCTGCCACCCCCGGCATCGCCAACACCTACATTATACTTTTTAACCCCTAATCTGCCACCCCCAACATCGCCGCCACCTACATTATACTTGTTTACCCCTAATCTGCCGCCCCCGACATCGCTGACACCTACATTATACGTGTTAATCCCTAATCTGCCTCCCCCGGACATCGCCGCCACCTACATTACACTTATTAACCCCTAATCTGCCGCCCCAACATCGCCGCCACCTACCTCCATTTATTAACCCCTAATCTGCCGCCCCCAACGTCGCTGCCACTATACTAAAGTTATTAATCCCTAACCCTAAATCTAACCCTAATCCTAACACCCCCTACTTTAATATAATTAAAATAAATCTAAAAAAATATTCCTATCATTAACTAAATAATTCCTATTTAAAACTAAATACTTACCTGTAAAATAAACCCTAAGCTAGCTGCAATATTACTAATAGTTACATTGTAGCTATCTTAGGCCTAGATTTAGAGTTTGGCGGTAGCCGTGAAAACCAGCGTTAGAGGCTCCTAACGCTGGTTTTAGGCTACCTCCGGTATTTGGAGTCACTCAAGAAAGGGTCTAACGCTCACTTTTCAGCCGCGACTTTTCCATACCGCAGATCCCCTTACGTAAATTGCGTATCCTATCTTTTCAATGGGATTTTTCTAACTCCGGTATTTAGAGTCGTGTCTGAAGTTAGCGTTAGAAATCTAACGACAAAACTCCAGCCGCAGAAAAAAGTCAGGAGTTAAGAGCTTTCTGGGCTAACGCCGGTTCATAAAGCTCTTAACTACTGTGCCCTATAGTACACTAACACCCATAAACTACCTATGTACCCCTAAACCGAGGTCCCCCCACATCGCCGCAACTCGATTAAATTTTTTTAACCCCTAATCTGCCAACCGCCACCTACGTTATCCTTATGTACCCCTAATCTGCTGCCCCTAACAGCGCCGACCCCTATATTATATTTATTAACCCCTAATCTGCCCCCCACAACGTCGCCACCAGCTACCTACAATAATTAACCCCTAATCTGCCGACCGCAAAGAGCCGCCAGCTACATTATAGCTATGTACCCCTAATCTGCTGCCCCTAACACTGCCGACCCCTATATTATATTTATTAACCCCTAACCTGCCCTCCCTAACATCGCCGACACCTAACTTCAATTATTAACCCCTAATCTGCCGACCGAATCTCGCCGCTATTCTAATAAATGTATTAACCCCTAAAGCTAAGTCTAACCCTAACACTAACACCCCCCTAAGTTAAATATAATTTTAATCTAACGAAATTAATTCACTCTTATTAAATAAATTATTCCTATTTAAAGCTAAATACTTACCTGTAAAATAAATCCTAATATAGCTACAACATAAATTATAATTATATTATAGCTATTTTAGGATTAATATTTATTTTACAAGTAACTTTGTATTTATTTTAACCAGGTGCAATAGCTATTAAATAGTTAAGAACTATTTAATAGCTAAAATAGTTAAAATAATTACAAATTTACCTGTAAAATAAATCCTAACCTAAGTTACAATTAAACCTAACACTACACTATCAATAAATTAATTAAATAAAATACCTACAATTACCTACAATTAAACCTAACACTACACTATCAATAAATAAATTAAATACAATACCTACAAATAACTACAATGAAATAAACTAACTAAAGTACAAAAAATAAAAAAGAACTAAGTTACAAAAAATAAAAAAATATTTACAAACATAAGAAAAATCTTACAACAATTTTAAACTAATTACACCTACTCTAAGCCCCCTAATAAAATAACAAAGCCCCCCAAAATAAAAAAATGCCCTACCCTATTCTAAATTACTAAAGTTCAAAGCTCTTTTACCTTACCAGCACAATACCCCCCCCAACATTACAACCCACCACCCACATACCCCTAATCTAACCCAAACCCCCCTTAAATAAACCTAACACTAAGCCCCTGAAGATCATCCTACCTTGTCTTCACCTCACCGGGTATCACACCGATCCGTTCTGGCTCCGATATCTTCATCCAACCCAAGCGGGGGCTAGACATCCACTGAAGAAGTCCAGAAGAGGCTCCAAAGTCTTCATCCTATCCGGGAAGAAGAGTAGATCCGGACCGGCAACCATCATCTTCCAAGCGGCATCTTCTATCTTCATCCGATGAGGACCGGCTCCATCCTGAAGACCTCCACCGCGGACCCATCTTCATCCGGCGACGTCCAACTGAAGAATGACGGTTCCTTTATCGGAAACAGCCAATAGAATGCGAGCTCAATCTGATTGGCTGATTGGATCAGCCAATCGGATTGAACTTGATTCTGATTGGCTGATTCCATCAGCCAATCAGAATATTCCTACCTTAATTCCGATTGGCTGATAGAATCCTATCAGCCAATCGGAATTCGAGGGACGCCATCTTGGATGACGTCCCTTAAAGGAACTGTCATTCTTCAGTTGGACGTCGCCGGATGAAGATGGGTCCGCGGTGGAGGTCTTCAGGATGGAGACGGTCCTCATCGGATGAAGATAGAAGATGCCGCTTGGAAGATGATGGTCGCCGGTCCGGATCTACTCTTCTTCCCGGATAGGATGAAGACTTTGGAGCCTCTTCTGGACCTCTTCAGCCGCCGGAAGATGGATCGCCAGCCCCCGCTTGGGTTGGATGAAGATTTTGGAGCCAGGACGGATCGGTGAACCTGGTATGGTGAAGACAAGGTAGGATGATCTTCAGGGGCTTAGTGTTAGGTTTATTTAAGGGGGGTTTGGGTTAGATTAGGGGTATGTGGGTGGTGGGTTGTAATGTTGGGGGGGGGTATTGTATGTTTTTTTTTACAGGCAAAAGAGCTGAACTTCTTGGGGCATGCCCCGCAAAGGGCCCTGTTCAGGGCTGGTAAGGTAAAAGAGCTTTGAACTTTAGTAATTTAGAATAGGGTAGGGCATTTTTTATTTTGGGGGTCTTTGTTATTTTATTAGGTGGCTTAGAGTAGGTGTAATTAGTTTAAAATTGTTGTAAGATTTTCCTTATGTTTGTAAATATTTTTTTATTTTTTGTAACTTAGTTCTTTTTTATTTTTTGTACTTTAGTTAGTTTATTTCATTGTAGTTATTTGTAGATATTGTATTTAATTAATGTATTGATAGTGTAGTGTTAGGTTTAATTGTAGGTAATTGTAGATATTTTATTTAATTAATTTAATGATAGTGTAGTGTTAGGTTTAATTGTAACTTAGGTTAGGATTTATTTTACAGGTAATTTTGTTATTATTTTAACTAGGTAACTATTAAATAGTTATTAACTATTTAATAGCTATTGTACCTGGTTAAAATAATTACAAAGTTGCCTGTAAAATAAATATTAATCCTAAAATAGCTATAATATAATTATAATTTATAGTGTAGCTATATTAGGATTTATTTTACAGGTAAGTATTTAGCTTTAAATAGGAATAATTTATTTAATAAGAGATAATTAATTTTGTTAGATGTAAATTATATTTAACTTAGGGGGGTGTTAGTGTTAGGGTTAGACTTAGCTTTAGGGGTTAATACATTTATTAGAATAGCGGTGAGCTCCAGTCGGCAGATTAGGGGTTAATAATTGAAGTTAGGTGTCGGCATGTTGGGGAGGGCAGATTAGGGGTTAATACTATTTATTATAGGGTTAGTGAGGCGCATTAGGGGTTAATAACTTTATTATAGTAGCGCTCAGGTCCGGTCGGCAGATTAGGGGTTAATAAGTGTAGGCAGGTGGAGGCGACGTTGTGGGGGGCAGATTAGGGGTTAATAAATATAATATAGGGGTCGGCGATGTTAGTGCAGCAGATTAGGGGTACATAGGGATAATGTAAGTAGCGGCGGTTTACGGAGCGGCAGATTAGGGGTTAATAATAATATGCAGGGGTCAGCGATAGCGGGGGCGGCAGATTAGGGGTTAATAAGTTAGGGGTGTTTAGACTCGGGGTACATGTTAGAGTGTAAGGTGCAGACGTAGGAAGTGTTTCCGCATAGCAAACAATGGGGCTGCGTTAGGAGCTGAACGCGGCTTTTTTGCAGGTGTTAGGTTTTTTTCAGCTCAAACAGCCCCATTGTTTCCTATGGGGGAATCGTGCACAAGCACGTTTTTGAGGCTGGCCGCGTCCGTAAGCAACTCTGGTATCGAGAGTTGAAGCTGCGTTAAATATGCTCTACGCTCCTTTTTTGGAGCCTAACGCAGCCTTTATGTGGACTCTCAATAGCAGAGTTATTTTTATGGTGCGGCCAGAAAAAAGCCGGCGTTAGCTACGTGGGTCCTTTCCGACAAAACTCTAAATCTAGCCGTTAGATTGTATTTTTCACAGCTAAGTTTGTATTTATTTTAACTAGGTAGACTAGTTAGTAAATAGTTATTCACAGTATGAGGGGAACCGCAACCATGACAAACAGAACTTGAACCGGAAGCCCAAGAAAATTATGTGGGCAAGTTCACCTGACCTCCCGGAGTGCCGTAGCCTGAAGCGGCGGATCAGACCGCAAATGTGAGCACAGTAAGAAGAAATAGGCAGGCACTACTCCAATCCATGGTATATTAAAACAAATGAAATGCTTTATTATCGTTCCATTAAAAAACAGTACATGCAGTCAGGCAGTGTAGGAGACTAAAAGTCTAACATGTTTCGCGCCTCCAGGTGCGCTTACTCATAGATTGACGTATATGTCTATACTCTAATCCTTTATAGACCAGAAAGGCAATTAAGGTTAACTATTTCATGTCTAAACAGGATAAAAAAAGAGTAAAAACAATATCCTAGTGAGACACTGAAAAATCATTGCTATTAATTTAAAAAGTTTATCTACACACATAGACCTTGACTTCCTAGTGTAAAACATGTTACTTGTATACACAAAACAATTAAATAAAGTTAAAAAATTACAAAGTTACAATGTGCCATATTACAATATGAGCATGCTAACTGCTAAATGATGCAATATAATGTAACATTTTGTTCTGTTACCTCAGGACAAATATGATATATATACTGACAATTATGTAAGTAGAGACTGGACATAATTATGATGATCTAATGAAAGTATTTCAAAATAAATATTTTAGAAAGATACCCAATAGATACATTTTCTATAACTTAGAAAAACTAAATTATGAAGCCACTTCAGATGTTATTTGATACATGAAAATATATATAAATATATATGATATCTGCTACTATTATTATTGAAGCCTAACAGGGATATAAATTAGGTATCTATGAAAAAATTGATGTCACACTCTCGGTTCATTCCATATGGTGAACGTGTGCATAATTTCAAAATCCAATAGAGTTCTTTTTTCTCCAAGATTTTGTCCCTATTGTCACCTCTGGGTGGTACTTTGGCAATGTCTATGATTTGTAATGAAAGATTTGCTTTATTTGTTAGATGCATATTATTGAAATGATCTGCCACTGTGGAATCTTTACTGAAATATTTTACATCCCTAACATGTTCATTGTAACGTGTCCTTACTGTACGGGTAGTTTCACCTACATACTGTAAAAAACAAAGATTACAAGTGAGTAAATATATAACAAATTTGGAGCCACAATTAGCATAAAAATCAATAGGGTAAATCTTCTTGTTTACTTGACACAAAAAGTGATCCTCCTGGAGGATATTAGGGCATGCCAGGCAGCTTCTTGTTCCACATTTAAAGCTTCCTTTTTTATTTATCCATGTGGTTAAATTGTGTATAGTATCAGATCTTACCAAACTTGGTGACAAGGTTTGTGCCAAAGTTTTAGATTTTCTTGGCACAAATTTACAATTTAAAATGTATGGCTGTAAGGCTTCATCAGATTTTAACAAGTTAAGATGCTTTTTAATTATTTTGACTATCTGATTATACTGCTGGCTGAAGGGTGTGAAAAACACTATAGCATCATCAAAATTGATATCTGAGTCTTGTTTTTTAATTTTTGTATTTACATCTTGATGCTTAACTATGTTTCTAACATCCTCAAGTTTTTTAGGTTTATAACCCCCATTAACCAATCTATTCCTCAATTCAATAGATTGTTCCTCATAAACATCATTAGACCGTGTGTTTCGTCTAATCCTTAAAAATTGGGATTTAGGGATTGAATCAATTAAATGTTGTGGATGTTGTGACTTAGCGTGCAGGATTGTGTTGCCTGCAGTTGGCTTTCTGTATGTTCTAGTAATGATGGTATTATTACTTATTTGAAGTGTCAAATCTAAATAATTAACTTGTTTCAGACTATATTCCCCTGTGAATTTCAAGTTCATTTAATTATTATCACAATAGGATATAAATTCACTAAAAATGTTATCATTAAAAGGAATATTGAATATGAAAAGCAAATCATCTATGTAGTGTACATATAGTGCTATTTTATCACTCCAAACATTATTTGGTGAGTAAAGATATAATTGTTCCCACCAAGCCACGTAGATATTGGCGAATGAGGGGGCAAATTTTGCCCCCATCGCCGTGCCACAAGTCTGAATAAAATACTCATTGTTAAATAAAAAATATTTGTGTGATAACAGAAATTTTAATACCTCACAGATATATTCTATCTCAGAGGAGGTATAAAGCGAATCTCTCTGCATAAAGTACCTCACAGCCATGATGCCCTGACCCTGAGGAATAGAGGTGTAGAGTGAAGTTATATCTATAACTCCCCATGAAAAATTTGAATGCCATTGTGTGTCCTCCAATGTTAAAAGAGGATGCGAGGTGTCCTGCAGGTAGCTCAACTGAGACGTTGCAATAGGTTGTAAAATGGAATCCAGCCATTCAGCTAGAGGCTCAAATAGTGAGCCGATTCCTGCCACAATTGGTCTACCCGGAGGACATCTCGCATCCTTATGTATCTTAGGTACATGGTGGAAAATAGGGCAAATGGGATTATCTGGTACCAATACAGTGACATCTTTTTCATCAAAAACACCCAATAGTACACCATCCTTAACTAATTTTTCTAATTCCCTCTTAAAAATTAAGGTGGGATTCCTTTCTAGCTTTTGGTATGTCCTATCGTTCAAGAGTTGTTTATAAGCCTCATCAAAATAGGTTTTCTTGTTCATAATAACTATGCTGCCTCCCTTATCTGAATTGCGAATTACAATGTTTTTATTATCCTGCAAGGACTTGATCGCTTTGCGTTCATTAGCAGTCAGATTAAGGGAGGCAGCATGGGTTACAATGTTTTCTTCTAGTATTAGAATATCTTTTTGCACAGCCTTTTGGAACGCATTAATGAGTGGTCCCCTATAGTTAGTAGGGTAAAAATTAGAATGTTGTTTTTTAGGTTTTGGAAAAATGGAAGATTGGTACTGTTGATTATCATCACTGTACATATTAACTAAAGTTGTAAGTGTACATGCTTCTTCAAAATCAATGTGCTTACTTTTATTGAATCTCTGAGGGTATGCCACACCACTTGGAATCAAGTCTTCACTATGTTTATTCAAGGCAAAATACCTTTTCAAGGTTAACTTTCACACAAATTTATTAATATCCAGTAGTGTGGCAAACCCTGAGAAATTTCTGGTTGGAGCAAATCCCAAACCTCTCAGAAGTACATTTCTTTCATTATCATTAAGTGTATAATCAGATATATTAACAATACTGAGTCCTTGTGTATCATAGCCATCAATAGGTTGGACCTCACTGGAAATGTTATCAGATATTAATGTCCCTTCTTTTTCTTGCTATTTTCTTCTCCTTTTATTTTTCCACCGTCTTCTTCTTCTTTGTTTTTTTTATTTTTTTGAGGATTTCTTCTTGTCTTTGGTCTGGTCATCTGTAATTCCTTGTCTGCATCCTCCATCGAAGATTCCTGTAAAAAAGAGGAAGAAGGGGAAGGGGAGACAGAAGGAGAAGACAGGGGAGAGAAGGAGCTGGTAGAAACACTTGTACTTCTGAGACTTCCTTCTGAGTCTGTGGATTCTCCCTCATCAGTACTGAACACCACTTTCCTATGATCTTTCTTTTTTAATATGGATTTTGGTTGTCCCCAGTCCTGTTGTGTGACATTCTGATTCTTATTTCCAGAATTTGTATTCCCCTTTTGATAATGATTAATGTTCCTTCTGTATGAATTTTGTCTGCGTACAGCTGCCCAGTTGTATACATGATTTTGTTCATAATCCTCTTTATCACGCAGAAATTTTTTACCTTTTCTAGCAGCCTGTTCTTCATCAAATTTATCTAGGGACTCATCCATTTTCTTTTTATATGCGATAAATTTAGTGTTTTTTTTTATAATTTTTCAAACCCTCTTTAGCAGATTTTAAAGTATCAGCCAATTTCATGCGTTTCTTTTCTTTGACTCTTATGAGAATGTCTATTAGTTTTAGGGAGCACTCAGTGAGTGCCATATTCCAATCCTCTAAATCTTGTTGTTCATCAAATTCAAATGAGGGATATTTTTTATTCGTAGTCCTCTAGGAATGCATTTACAATCCCTATATTTCTGAAAAGCTATGACATCTAAGATGAGTCTTAAGTCTGTGCATAACATATGTTCCAGATTTTTAAAAGATTTTTTTAATATCCTGCTGATCTTTTTGTTCCATCTCTAACTCTTCTGCAAAAATTTTGTCAAAAAATAGCTGTCGTGTTTTTATGTCAAAAGCTGCATGCTGATATTGTATGTCCCATAAAGTTTGCTCATTTTTGTCATTTTCAATATTATCACTAGGAAGATCAATTAATGCTAGGTTACTAGCTTCAGTGTCTACACCTGCCATGTCAGCTGTGTATACGGTAAAGGATTACAGGAGTCAGGTATTTAAATAACTTAAGAGTCCCGTGGGTATTTAAATTTCCCTGTCAGCAGTGTTATATCTGTAACGGCATTAAAAACTGTTGCCAATATGTAAGCCTTTTTGGAGCATTTTATAATAGACTGTGACAGAAAAAAGTTTAACAGTAAAAACAATTCTTACTTTTGTTATCCGTAGTCCGATGCACTTAGAGGGAACCGCAACCATGACAAACAGAACTTGAACCGGAAGCCCAAGAAAATTATGTGGGCGAGTTCACCTGACCTACCGCCGTGCCGTAGCCTGAAGCGGCGGATCAGACCGCAAATGTGAGCACAGTAAGAAGAAATAGGCAGGCACTACTCCAATCCATGGTATATTAAAACAAATGAAATGCTTTATTATCATTCCATTAAAAAACAGTACATGCAGACAGGCAGTGTAGGAGACTAAAAGTCTAACATGTTTCGCGCCTCCAGGTGCGCTTACTCATAGACTGACGTCTATGTCTATACTCTAATCCTTTATAGACCAGAAAGGCAATTAAGGTTAACCATTTCATGTCTAAACAGGATAAAAAAGAGTAAAAACAATATCCTAGTGAGACACTGAAAAAGCATTGCTATTAATTTAAAAAGTTTATGTACACACATAGACCTTGACTTCCTAGTGTAAAACATGTTACTAGTATAGTTTTTCTAAGTTATAGAAAATGTATCTATTGGGTAACTTTCTAAAACATTTATTTTGAAATACTTTCATTAGATCATCATAATTATGTCCAGTCTCTACTTACATAATTGTCAATATATATATCATATCTGTCCTGAGGTAACAAAACAAAATGTTACATTATATTGCATCATGTAGCAGTTAACATGCTCATATTGTAATATGGCACATTGTAACTTTGTAATTTTTTTTTACTTTATTTAATTGTTTTGTGTATACAAGTAACATGTTTTACACTAGGAAGTTAAGGTCTATGTGTGTACATAAACTTTTTAAATTAATAGCAATGATTTTTCAGTGTCTCACTAGGATATTGTTTTTACTCTTTTTTTATCCTGTTTAGACATGAAATGGTTAACCTTAATTGCCTTTCTGGTCTATAAAGGATTAGAGTATAGACATAGACATTAGTCTATGAGTAAGCGCACCTGGAGGCGCGAAACATGTTAGACTTTTAGTCTGCTACACTGCCTGTCTGCATGTACTGTTTTTTAATGGAACGATAATAAAGCATTTCATTTGTTTTAATATACCACGGATTGGAGTAGTGCCTGCCTATTTCTTCTTACAGTAAATAGTTATTAACTATTTACTAACTACCTAGTTAAAATAAATACAAAGTTACCTGTAAAATAAAACCTAACCTGTCTTACACTAACACCTAACCTTACACTACAATTAAATAAATAACTTTAATTAAATACAATTAACTAAATTACAAAAAAAACCACTAAATTACACAAAATAAAAAAAGAAATTATCAAATATTTAAATTAATTACACCTAATCTAATAGCCCTATCAAAATAAAAAAGCCCCCCCCAAATTAAAAAACAACAACCCTAGCCTACAATAAACTACCAATAGCCCTTAAAAGGGACTTTTGCGGGGCATTGCCCCCAAAGAAATCAGCTCTTTTACCTGTAAAAAAAAATACAAACAACCCCCCAACAGTAAAACCCACCACCCACACAACCAACCCCCCAAATAAAATCTTAACTAAAAAACCTAAGCTCCCCATTGCCCTGAAAAAGGGCATTTGGATTGGGCATTGCCCTTAAAAGGGCATTTAGCTCTTTTTCGGTGCCCAAAA
This sequence comes from Bombina bombina, assembly GCF_027579735.1. Classification (NCBI taxonomy): domain Eukaryota; kingdom Metazoa; phylum Chordata; class Amphibia; order Anura; family Bombinatoridae; genus Bombina; species Bombina bombina. The sequence goes on from NC_069500.1 coordinate 1,312,711,579, forward strand.
GCCCTAATCTAAAAATAAAACCCACCCAATAAACCCTTAAAAAAACCTAACACTAACCCCCGAAGATCCACTTACAGTTTCTGAAGACCCGACATCCATCCTCAACGAAGCACGAGAAGTCCTCATCGAAGACGGCAGAAGTCTTCATCCAAGCCGACAGAAGTCTTCATCCAGACGGCATCTTCTATCTTCTTCTTTTTTTTTTTTTTTTTTTTTTTATATATTTTTATTCAATTCCAGCTTTACTATATTTTAGCCAATTAAGATTGCTAGGAACAATATAGTATTTCCTGTACGCCTTTTTTACTTGATTGGAGATCTGCCTCTCCTGGGACAGGACTTTCTTTCTTCGAGCATATATATAAGCTTTAATTTTACCTCTGAGCACAGCCTTAGAGGCTTCCCAAAAGGTTTCTATTCCATTTAAATAGGTTATATTATGAATGCAGTAATCTCTTCATCTCTGTTTTAACTAAAGAGTAAATTGTGAATAATTATAGAGATGTCTAGGAAAAAAGATTTTTTGGTTCTTATCCTTGGGATGGGCTGCCAAAGAAAATGAAATTGAAATAATTGCGTGGTCAGATATGACTATATCATTCACATGAGAATCTATTTTAAGTATAGATAGTGGTTCTGCCACAAAAATATAATCTATTCTTGAAAAAGTTTTATATGCTTTAGATTCACATTTGAATATACGTTCATCATTATATTATATATATTTTTATTATTAAACCACAAGAGTCAGCATATTAAAAAAAAACAAGCAGGAGAGACCAAGCTACTCCTACCGGACCGGTTATGAATTTTTGATTCCTGGCTTGAGAGTACACTCTCCTGTGTATTAACAAGATCTTCTAAATCAGAGATCCTAGTTTCTGCTTCTAACATTCTAGCGGCAAATTGTTTAACCTCCCCTGATAAGGAATCTATCGGCTAGTTTTAGAGTTTTGTCGGTAACGACCTGCGTAGCTAACGCATGCTTTTGTTCCCCCGCACCTTTTAAATACCGCTGGTATTTAGAGTTCACAGAATGGCTGCGTTTTCAGTGCGTTAGGCTCCAAAAAGGGAGTGTAGAGCATAATTTACCGCCACTGCAACTCTCAATACCAGCGGTACTTACGGACGCGGCCAGCTTCAAAAACGTGCTCGTGCACGATTCCCCCATAGAAAACAATGGGGCATTTTGAGCTGAAAAAAACCCTAACACCTGCAAAAAAGCTGCTTTCAGCTCTTAACGCAGCCCCATTGTTTCCTATGGTTAAACAGTTTCTATGTCTGCACCTAACACCCTAACATGTACCCCGAGTCTAAACACCCCTAACCTTACACTAATTAACCCCTAATCTGCTGCCCCCGCTATCGCTGACCCCTGCATATTATTATTAACCTCTAATCTGCCGCTCCGTACACCGCCGCAACCTACGTTATCCCTATGTACCCCTAATCCGCCTCACTCCCACCTCAATAACCCTATAATAAATAGTATTAACCCCTAATCTGCCCTCCCTAACATTGCCGACACCTAACTTCAAGTATTAACCCCTAATCTGCCGACCAGACCTCACCGCTTCTCTAATAAATGTATTAATCCCTAATCTGCCTCACTCCCGCCTCAATAACCCTATAATAAATAGTATTAACCCCTAATCTGCCCTCCCTAACATCGCCGACACCTAACTTCAAGTATTAACCCCTAATCTGCCGACCGGACCTCACTCTCTAATAAATGTATTAACCCCTAAAGCTGAGTCTAACCTTAGCACTAACACCCCCCTAAATTAAATATAATTTAAATCTAACAAAATAAATTAACTCTTATTAAATAACTTATTCCTATTTAAAGCTAAATACTTACCTGCAAAATAAACCCTAATATAGCTACAATATAAATTATAATTATATTGTAGCTATTTTAGGATTAATATTTATTTTACAGGCAACTTTGTATTTATTTTAACCAGGTACAATAGCTATTAAATAGCTAATAACTATTTAATAGCTACCTAGTTAAAATAATTACAAAATTACCTGTAAAATAAATCCTAACCTAAGTTACAATTAAACCTAACACTAAACTATCAATAAATTAATTAAATAAAATACCTACAATTATCTACAATTAAACCTAACACTACACTATCAATAAATTAATTAAATACAATACCTACAAATAAATACAATTAAATAAACTAACTTAAGTACAAAAAATAAAAAAATATTTACAAACATTAGAAAAATATTACAACAATTTTAAACTAATTACACCTACTCTAAGCTCCCTAATAAAATAACAAAGACCCCCAAAATAAAAAATGCCCTACCCTATTCTAAATTAAAAAAGTTCAAAGCTCTTACCTTACCAGCCCTCAAAAGGGCCTTTTGCGGGGCATGCCCCAAAGAAAACTGCTCTTTTGCCTGTAAAAGAAAAATACAACCCCCCCCAACATTAAAACTCACCACCCACATACCCCTAATCTAACCCAAACCCCCCTTAAAAAACCTAACACTACCCCCCTGAAGATCATCCTACCTTGAGTCGTCACTCAGCCGAGCCACCGATGGAACTGAAGAGGGGATCCGAAGCGGCAGAAGTGATCCTCCAAGGGGAGCTGAAGAAAACTTCCATCCGATGAAGTGATCCTCCAAGCAGCGCTGAAGACGTCTTCCATCCGGGCGATGTCATCTTCCAAGCGGGGTCTTCAATCTTCTTTCTTCAGGATCCATCTTGCAGACCTCTGACGCGGAACATCCTGCTGGCCCGACGGACTACCGACGAATGAAGGCTCCTTTAAGGGACGTCATCCAAGATGGCATCCCTCGAATTCTGATTTGGCTGATAGGATTCTATCAGCCAATCGGAATTAAGGTAGGAAAATTCTGATTGGCTGATGGAATCAGCCAATCAGATTCAAGTTCAATCCGATTGGCTGATCCAATCAGCCAATCAGATTGAGCGCATTTTCTATTGGCTGTTCTGATCAGCCAATAGAATGCGAGCTCAATCTGATTGGCTGATCCAATCAGCCAATCGGATTGAACTTGAATCTGATTGGTTGATTCCATCAGCCAATCAGAATTTTCCTACCTTAATTCCGATTGGCTGATAGAATCCTATCAGCCAATCGGAATTCGAGGGACGCCATCTTGGATGACGTCCCTTAAAGGAGCCTTCATTCGTCGGTAGTCCGTCGGGCCAGCAGGATGTTCCGGGTCGGTGGTCTGCAAGATGGATCCTGAAGAAAGAAGATTGAAGACCCCGCTTGGAAGATGTCATCGCCCGGATGGAAGACGTCTTCAGCGCCGCTTGGAGGATCACTTCATCGGATGGAAGATTTCTTCAGCGCCCCTTGGAGGATCACTTCTGCCGCTTCGGATCTCCTCTTCAGTTCCATCTGTGTCTCGGCTGAATGAAGACGACTCAAGGTAGGATGATCTTCAGGGGGGTAGTGTTAGGTTTTTTTAAGGGGGGTTTGGGTTAGATTAGGGGTATGTGGGTGGTGGGTTTTAATGTTGGGGGGGTTGTATTTTTCTTTTACAGGGAAAAGAGCAGTTTTCTTTGGGGCATGCCCCGCAAAAGGCCCTTTTGAGGGCTGGTAAGGTAAAAGAGCTTTGAACTTTTTTAATTTAGAATAGGGTAGGGAATTTTTTTATTTTGGGGGTCTTTGTTATTTTATTAGGGGGCTTAGAGTAGGTGTAATTAGTTTAAAATTGTTGTAATATTTTTCTAATGTTTGTAAATATTTTTTATTTTTTGTAACTTAGTTTTTTTTTATTTTTTGTACTTTAGTTAGTTTATTTAATTGTATTTATTTGTAGGTATTGTATTTAATTAATTTATTGATAGTGTAGTGTTAGGTTTAATTGTAGATAATTGTAGGTATTTTATTTAATTAATTGATTGATAGTGTAGTGTTAGGTTTAATTGTAACTTAGGTTAGGATTTATTTTACAAGTAATTTTGTAATTATTTTAACTAGGTAGCTATTAAATAGTTATTAACTATTTAATAGCTATTGTACCTGGTTAAAATAAATACAAAGTTGCCTGTAAAATAAATATTAATCCTAAAATAGCTACAATATAATTATAATTTATATTGTAGCTATATTAGGGTTTATTTTACAGGTAAGTATTTAGCTTTAAATAGGAATAAGTTATTTAATAAGAGTTAATTTATTTTGTTAGATTTAAATTATATTTAATTTAGGGGGGTGTTAGGGTTAGGGTTAGACTTAGCTTTAGGGGTTAATACATTTATTAGAGAAGCGGTGAGGTCCGGTCGGCAGATTAGGGGTTAATACTTGAAGTTAGGTGTCGGCGATGTTAGGGAGGGCAGATTAGGGATTAATACTATTTATTATAGGGTTATTGAGGCGGGAGTGAGGTGGATTAGTGGTTAATAACTTTATTATAGTAGCAGTGAGGTCCGGTCGGCAGATTAGGGGTTAATAATTGTAGGTAGGTGGCGGCGACGTTGGGGGCGGCAGATTAGGGGTTAATAAATATAATATAGGGGTCGGCGGTGTGCGGTCGGCAGATTTGGGGTTACATTTTTTTAATAGAGTGGCGGCGATGTGGGGGGCCTCGGTTTAGGGGTACATAGGTAGTTTATGGGTGTTAGTGTACTTTAGAGCACAGTAGTTAAGAGCTTTATGAACCGGCATTAGCCCAGAAAGCTCTTAACTCCTGACTTTTTTCTGCAGCTGGAGTTTTGTCGTTAGATTTCTAACGCTCACTTCAGCCATGACTCTAAATACCAGCGTTAGAAAGATCCCATTGAAAAGATAGGATACGCAAATGGCGTAGGGGGATCTGCGGTATGGAAAAGTCGCGGCTGGAAAGTGAGCGTTAGACCCTTTCCTGACTGACTCTAAATACCAGCGGGCGGTAAAAACCAGCGTTAGGAGCCTCTAACGCTGGTTTTGACGGCTAACACCAAATTCTAAATCTAGGCGTATGCTTGTAGAGATACTTGAAAGATCTTTTTTAATTGAGTCAAATTGGAGTGTGAATATTTGGCTTATTTGTGCTACCAGAGCTTGAGCATCAATAGGGTTAACCATAGTTTTCAAAATAGAGTCTTTTGCCTTAGATTTTTTATCTTTTGGTTTAACAGGCATTATGGGTGAATTATTTTTCACCTGTGTGACAAATCTTTCCATTAACCAAGGTGTATGGTTGGACAAAATAGCGACTATATAATATAACACTTTTTTTTTTTTTTAAACTGACGCTATGTAGCGAAAAGTTGACTATTAGTTTAATTTAATGTGAAGGACATTCAAAAATGTGTACATGATAATAATAATAAAAAAACAAAAAAACAAAACAAATTTTTTTTTTCCCTAAGTGTTAGTGCAAGAGCCTGTTATCGATTATTCAGTTCTCCAATAATGTTTTGACATAATTTTGCATGCAAATATATACAATTTAAAAAAAGCAGCAACAAGAACCTAATATATTCAATAATAATAATAAATAATACAGATAAGCCCAAACAAAACTAATTCCTCTCCTACTAATAACAATATAAGGAGTTTAGCAGACTGCCTGGTATAACTTCTAAAAAAAAGTATCAAACTTTAGCAAAATGTTACTCTCTGCCTATGTCTGAGAATAAATATCTGAGCTTTAGCTTCGATACTTTTATGTAACCACACCAGGTGCATTTAAACCTTTATGTCTAAGGGGAAAACAAATAGCTACTTTAGCATATGGATACATATACAATGGTATTTGATGGAATCTCCTAAAACACTATACACAAATATTATCCCACTATTGGGAAGTTACTTTTAATATCAAGACTGTCCATTCAATCTTGTTTTTATGGTTTTTTTTTTTTTTTTTTGTCTTTTTTAGACTGGGAGTAAATATCCAGATCAAAGAATACTCAGCTATGCCAGGAGAGTTCCTTTAAATTCAGCACGAGTATAGCAATGTGCAATACCTAACCCCTGCCTTAGCCTTGCGAGAGAGGTTAGTCCATTTATCCCTGTACACCTTTCAGCAGAACACGGACCATGCCCGCACTGTGGGATTTTAAGAAAATTGTAGACTTTGTATGTACAAAACAGTAGTAATAGTCAGCGATAGATTTTACAACACTGTACAAACAGCAATACTTGCGTGACTGGCAGTGTGGGTTAATTCCAAACTTGACTTTAAATGCTCCAGAATGCTGAGCCAGCATAAAACAGAAACTCCGGACTTTACTGGGTTCTTTGAGTGGCAGGATTGGAAACCACTGAATCATCTTTACCAGGATACGCTGTAAATCCGGTACGTGTCATTTAGATCTCTCCGGGTATCAGCAACTCCATCTTCAGACAGCTAGAACAGTCCACGGCCTCTGGTTTGCACTTTGATTTGCTGATAGGTATGATATCCTTTACGGTTTCTCTCGATCCTAATTAGGATCACTGGTGGGACACTCATGACCTGTCTTTACTCATCAGTGTTGTGTGTTTCTGCTTTGGGCTTCTCAGGTACCATGTACCATGTAGCTGTTGGCCAAACCGGCCATGTAGACTTCGAGCTCCAGGAGCGATACTCCTCCTCTGATGCCTCTATCGGAACCACAAGGCGTCATCGGGCTATGCAGCAAGGAGCTGGGGAAAAGATACAAGAAATATATAAATTGGTGAGAGTGCGCTAGCAGCAGCAGGGGATGTGTCACTGGTATAGTCAAATATATAAAATCAATAAAGCAAATAAGTGATAAAATACAAACACATTTATATCAATAAACACATAGGTAAAATCCTGAATTGGTTCGATTGTGCTAAACAGCAGCAGGGAATGTGTCACTGATATAGGCAAATGTTGTTTGAATATTTTATGAAATCAATAAAGCAAATTTGTTATAAAATACAAACACATTTATTTCAATAAACACATAGGTAAAATCCTAATTTTATGACCGGTCTTAAATATTTAAGAACTTAATGAGTAAAGGCAAGTATTTCAATAATTTAAAAATGCTATTGTATAGAGTTAAAAGAAAATTGGGGATTTACATATACAACTTGTTTGCAAGTTTAGAAATATAGTGGTGCACCACTCTTTATGTTGCGGTAGTAGCTGAATAGCTGATATATCACCTTATTATTTTCATACAAAAGGTTTGACTGTTTGCACACAAAACAAAGTAAAGTCACACTTTGAGAAGAAAAGTAAAAAATATGTGTATATATATGAATCGTTTCAATAAACGACTAGTCCCAATTCTATTTTCCTTTAAATATACGTTCCTTGTGCCTGTATAATTTCTTAGTTCTGTAGTTTATAAAGTGCCCAGTATCATTTTGATGTAATAGTTCGTAGTTGGATCGTGTGTATAATTTGCAATATCGGCTACTTTACTTCTGCATGCCTTTCGGTCTCTTCGTGGGTATGTCTCCTCCACTCACCTTCTGGCATAGGTAACGCTTCAGCCTCGCTGATAGTCGTTTGATGTCACACACCAATTTTTTCTCCTGAAAGTAGATCCGGCTTCCACTCTGCGCAGAGAGTATCTGTAGTTTTGGATGAAGAAAAATAGTGCCAGTGCAATCCTTTGCAATCCTTGGTCACTATGTATTCCTTTTGTTGGGCAAAGTTAGATTCCTGTAGGCAGTAGGACCATCAACGCATTTCACCACTTGCTGTGGCTTTCTCAAGATGGTTTTAGTGAACTTAAAGGTCTCTATTTAAACCTGTTGGAAATCCTTGATTGAAAAGTCAAGCCTCTTTGTAGATGTATCAATTATTTAAAGTGGTATTGGTAGATAACTTTGGTTTTGTTAAGGTGGAAGGTGTGTTTTATAGTGACCTTCTTTATGGCTAGTCAGGAGTGTGATAGATATTCTTCAATTTGCAAACAACTAAAAAACATTTTTCATAAGATGGAGTATTGTTTCTTATGTACTAGTGTTTCTCCCCTAAAAAATCATTTACACTAAAAACTAAAAATAAATGAATATCTCTTGGATAATACATTTTTAAGACATTTTTAATATATATAAATGTTTTAATACATTTGTAATACATAAAAAAAATATATATATATATATATATATATATATATATTTATTTCTATATACTACTTGACATCTGTCAATATATGGTACTGTTTGTGTTTTACATTCCCCCATGTATCTTGTTTAGATGTTAGAGTGTAAGGTGCAGACGTAGGAAGTGTTTCCGCATAGCAAACAATGGGGCTGCGTTAGGAGCTGAACGCGGCTTTTTTGCAGGTGTTAGGTTTTTTTCAGCTCAAACAGCCCCATTGTTTCCTATGGGGGAATCGTGCACAAGCACGTTTTTGAGGCTGGCCGCGTCCGTAAGCAACTCTGGTATCGAGAGTTGAAGCTGCGTTAAATATGCTCTACGCTCCTTTTTTGGAGCCTAACGCAGCCTTTATGTGGACTCTCAATAGCAGAGTTATTTTTATGGTGCGGCCAGAAAAAAGCCGGCGTTAGCTACGTGGGTCCTTTCCGACAAAACTCTAAATCTAGCCGTTAGATTGTATTTTTCACAGCTAAGTTTGTATTTATTTTAACTAGGTAGACTAGTTAGTAAATAGTTATTCACAGTATGAGGGGAACCGCAACCATGACAAACAGAACTTGAACCGGAAGCCCAAGAAAATTATGTGGGCAAGTTCACCTGACCTCCCGGAGTGCCGTAGCCTGAAGCGGCGGATCAGACCGCAAATGTGAGCACAGTAAGAAGAAATAGGCAGGCACTACTCCAATCCATGGTATATTAAAACAAATGAAATGCTTTATTATCGTTCCATTAAAAAACAGTACATGCAGTCAGGCAGTGTAGGAGACTAAAAGTCTAACATGTTTCGCGCCTCCAGGTGCGCTTACTCATAGATTGACGTATATGTCTATACTCTAATCCTTTATAGACCAGAAAGGCAATTAAGGTTAACTATTTCATGTCTAAACAGGATAAAAAAAGAGTAAAAACAATATCCTAGTGAGACACTGAAAAATCATTGCTATTAATTTAAAAAGTTTATGTACACACATAGACCTTGACTTCCTAGTGTAAAACATGTTACTTGTATACACAAAACAATTAAATAAAGTTAAAAAATTACAAAGTTACAATGTGCCATATTACAATATGAGCATGCTAACTGCTAAATGATGCAATATAATGTAACATTTTGTTCTGTTACCTCAGGACAAATATGATATATATACTGACAATTATGTAAGTAGAGACTGGACATAATTATGATGATCTAATGAAAGTATTTCAAAATAAATATTTTAGAAAGATACCCAATAGATACATTTTCTATAACTTAGAAAAACTAAATTATGAAGCCACTTCAGATGTTATTTGATACATGAAAATATATATAAATATATATGATATCTGCTACTATTATTATTGAAGCCTAACAGGGATATAAATTAGGTATCTATGAAAAAATTGATGTCACACTCTCGGTTCATTCCATATGGTGAACGTGTGCATAATTTCAAAATCCAATAGAGTTCTTTTTTCTCCAAGATTTTGTCCCTATTGTCACCTCTGGGTGGTACTTTGGCAATGTCTATGATTTGTAATGAAAGATTTGCTTTATTTGTTAGATGCATATTATTGAAATGATCTGCCACTGTGGAATCTTTACTGAAATATTTTACATCCCTAACATGTTCATTGTAACGTGTCCTTACTGTACGGGTAGTTTCACCTACATACTGTAAAAAACAAAGATTACAAGTGAGTAAATATATAACAAATTTGGAGCCACAATTAGCATAAAAATCAATAGGGTAAATCTTCTTGTTTACTTGACACAAAAAGTGATCCTCCTGGAGGATATTAGGGCATGCCAGGCAGCTTCTTGTTCCACATTTAAAGCTTCCTTTTTTATTTATCCATGTGGTTAAATTGTGTATAGTATCAGATCTTACCAAACTTGGTGACAAGGTTTGTGCCAAAGTTTTAGATTTTCTTGGCACAAATTTACAATTTAAAATGTATGGCTGTAAGGCTTCATCAGATTTTAACAAGTTAAGATGCTTTTTAATTATTTTGACTATCTGATTATACTGCTGGCTGAAGGGTGTGAAAAACACTATAGCATCATCAAAATTGATATCTGAGTCTTGTTTTTTAATTTTTGTATTTACATCTTGATGCTTAACTATGTTTCTAACATCCTCAAGTTTTTTAGGTTTATAACCCCCATTAACCAATCTATTCCTCAATTCAATAGATTGTTCCTCATAAACATCATTAGACCGTGTGTTTCGTCTAATCCTTAAAAATTGGGATTTAGGGATTGAATCAATTAAATGTTGTGGTTGTTGTGACTTAGCGTGCAGGATTGTGTTGCCTGCAGTTGGCTTTCTGTATGTTCTAGTAATGATGGTATTATTACTTATTTGAAGTGTCAAATCTAAATAATTAACTTGTTTCAGACTATATTCCCCTGTGAATTTCAAGTTCATTTAATTATTATCACAATAGGATATAAATTCACTAAAAATGTTATCATTAAAAGGAATATTGAATATGAAAAGCAAATCATCTATGTAGTGTACATATAGTGCTATTTTATCACTCCAAACATTATTTGGTGAAAAAATATATAATTGTTCCCACCAAGCCACGTAGATATTGGCGAATGAGGGGGCAAATTTTGCCCCCATCGCCGTGCCACAAGTCTGAATAAAATACTCATTGTTAAATAAAAAATATTTGTGTGATAACAGAAATTTTAATACCTCACAGATATATTCTATCTCAGAGGAGGTATAAAGCGAATCTCTCTGCATAAAGTACCTCACAGCCATGATGCCCTGACCCTGAGGAATAGAGGTGTAGAGTGAAGTTATATCTATAACTCCCCATGAAAAATTTGAATGCCATTGTGTGTCCTCCAATGTTAAAAGAGGATGCGAGGTGTCCTGTCGGTAGCTCAGTTGAGACGTTGCAATAGGTTGTAAAATGGAATCCAGCCATTCGGATAAGGGCTCAAATAATGAGCCGATTCCTGCCACAATTGGTCTACCCAGAGGACACCTCGCATCCTTATGTATCTTAGGTACATGGTGGAAAATAGGACAAATGGGATTGTCTGGTACCAATACAGTGACATCTTTTTCATCAAAAACACCCAATAGTACACCATCCTTAACTAATTTTTCTAATTCCCTCTTAAAAATTAAGGTGGGATTCCTTTCTAGCTTTTGGTATGTCCTATCGTTCAAGAGTTGTTTATAAGCCTCATCAAAATAGGTTTTCTTGTTCATAATAACTATGCTGCCTCCCTTATCTGAATTGCGAATTACAATGTTTTTATTATCCTGCAAGGACTTGATCGCTTTGCGTTCATTAGCAGTCAGATTAAGGGAGGCAGCATGGGTTACAATGTTTTCTTCTAGTATTAGAATATCTTTTTGCACAGCCTTTTGGAACGCATTAATGAGTGGTCCCCTATAGTTAGTAGGGTAAAAATTAGAATGTTGTTTTTTAGGTTTTGGAAAAATGGAAGATTGGTACTGTTGATTATCATCACTGTACATATTAACTAAAGTTGTAAGTGTACATGCTTCTTCAAAATCAATGTGCTTACTTTTATTGAATCTCTGAGGGTATGCCACACCACTTGGAATCAAGTCTTCACTATGTTTATTCAAGGCAAAATACCTTTTCAAGGTTAACTTTCACACAAATTTATTAATATCCAGTAGTGTGGCAAACCCTGAGAAATTTCTGGTTGGAGCAAATCCCAAACCTCTCAGAAGTACATTTCTTTCATTATCATTAAGTGTATAATCAGATATATTAACAATACTGAGTCCTTGTGTATCATAGCCATCAATAGGTTGGACCTCACTGGAAATGTTATCAGATATTAATGTCCCTTCTTTTTCTTGCTATTTTCTTCTCCTTTTATTTTTCCACCGTCTTCTTCTTCTTTGTTTTTTTTATTTTTTTGAGGATTTCTTCTTGTCTTTGGTCTGGTCATCTGTAATTCCTTGTCTGCATCCTCCATCGAAGATTCCTGTAAAAAAGAGGAAGAAGGGGAAGGGGAGACAGAAGGAGAAGACAGGGGAGAGAAGGAGCTGGTAGAAACACTTGTACTTCTGAGACTTCCTTCTGAGTCTGTGGATTCTCCCTCATCAGTACTGAACACCACTTTCCTATGATCTTTCTTTTTTAATATGGATTTTGGTTGTCCCCAGTCCTGTTGTGTGACATTCTGATTCTTATTTCCAGAATTTGTATTCCCCTTTTGATAATGATTAATGTTCCTTCTGTATGAATTTTGTCTGCGTACAGCTGCCCAGTTGTATACATGATTTTGTTCATAATCCTCTTTATCACGCAGAAATTTTTTACCTTTTCTAGCAGCCTGTTCTTCATCAAATTTATCTAGGGACTCATCCATTTTCTTTTTATATGCGATAAATTTAGTGTTTTTTTTTATAATTTTTCAAACCCTCTTTAGCAGATTTTAAAGTATCAGCCAATTTCATGCGTTTCTTTTCTTTGACTCTTATGAGAATGTCTATTAGTTTTAGGGAGCACTCAGTGAGTGCCATATTCCAATCCTCTAAATCTTGTTGTTCATCAAATTCAAATGAGGGATATTTTTTATTCGTAGTCCTCTAGGAATGCATTTACAATCCCTATATTTCTGAAAAGCTATGACATCTAAGATGAGTCTTAAGTCTGTGCATAACATATGTTCCAGATTTTTAAAAGATTTTTTTAATATCCTGCTGATCTTTTTGTTCCATCTCTAACTCTTCTGCAAAAATTTTGTCAAAAAATAGCTGTCGTGTTTTTATGTCAAAAGCTGCATGCTGATATTGTATGTCCCATAAAGTTTGCTCATTTTTGTCATTTTCAATATTATCACTAGGAAGATCAATTAATGCTAGGTTACTAGCTTCAGTGTCTACACCTGCCATGTCAGCTGTGTATACGGTAAAGGATTACAGGAGTCAGGTATTTAAATAACTTAAGAGTCCCGTGGGTATTTAAATTTCCCTGTCAGCAGTGTTATATCTGTAACGGCATTAAAAACTGTTGCCAATATGTAAGCCTTTTTGGAGCATTTTATAATAGACTGTGACAGAAAAAAGTTTAACAGTAAAAACAATTCTTACTTTTGTTATCCGTAGTCCGATGCACTTAGAGGGAACCGCAACCATGACAAACAGAACTTGAACCGGAAGCCCAAGAAAATTATGTGGGCGAGTTCACCTGACCTACCGCCGTGCCGTAGCCTGAAGCGGCGGATCAGACCGCAAATGTGAGCACAGTAAGAAGAAATAGGCAGGCACTACTCCAATCCATGGTATATTAAAACAAATGAAATGCTTTATTATCATTCCATTAAAAAACAGTACATGCAGACAGGCAGTGTAGGAGACTAAAAGTCTAACATGTTTCGCGCCTCCAGGTGCGCTTACTCATAGACTGACGTCTATGTCTATACTCTAATCCTTTATAGACCAGAAAGGCAATTAAGGTTAACCATTTCATGTCTAAACAGGATAAAAAAGAGTAAAAACAATATCCTAGTGAGACACTGAAAAAGCATTGCTATTAATTTAAAAAGTTTATGTACACACATAGACCTTGACTTCCTAGTGTAAAACATGTTACTAGTATAGTTTTTCTAAGTTATAGAAAATGTATCTATTGGGTAACTTTCTAAAACATTTATTTTGAAATACTTTCATTAGATCATCATAATTATGTCCAGTCTCTACTTACATAATTGTCAATATATATATCATATCTGTCCTGAGGTAACAAAACAAAATGTTACATTATATTGCATCATGTAGCAGTTAACATGCTCATATTGTAATATGGCACATTGTAACTTTGTAATTTTTTTTTACTTTATTTAATTGTTTTGTGTATACAAGTAACATGTTTTACACTAGGAAGTTAAGGTCTATGTGTGTACATAAACTTTTTAAATTAATAGCAATGATTTTTCAGTGTCTCACTAGGATATTGTTTTTACTCTTTTTTTATCCTGTTTAGACATGAAATGGTTAACCTTAATTGCCTTTCTGGTCTATAAAGGATTAGAGTATAGACATAGACATTAGTCTATGAGTAAGCGCACCTGGAGGCGCGAAACATGTTAGACTTTTAGTCTGCTACACTGCCTGTCTGCATGTACTGTTTTTTAATGGAACGATAATAAAGCATTTCATTTGTTTTAATATACCACGGATTGGAGTAGTGCCTGCCTATTTCTTCTTACAGTAAATAGTTATTAACTATTTACTAACTACCTAGTTAAAATAAATACAAAGTTACCTGTAAAATAAAACCTAACCTGTCTTACACTAACACCTAACCTTACACTACAATTAAATAAATAACTTTAATTAAATACAATTAACTAAATTACAAAAAAACCCACTAAATTACACAAAATAAAAAAAGAAATTATCAAATATTTAAATTAATTACACCTAATCTAATAGCCCTATCAAAATAAAAAAGCCCCCCCCAAATTAAAAAACAACAACCCTAGCCTACAATAAACTACCAATAGCCCTTAAAAGGGACTTTTGCGGGGCATTGCCCCCAAAGAAATCAGCTCTTTTACCTGTAAAAAAAAATACAAACAACCCCCCAACAGTAAAACCCACCACCCACACAACCAACCCCCCAAATAAAATCTTAACTAAAAAACCTAAGCTCCCCATTGCCCTGAAAAAGGGCATTTGGATTGGGCATTGCCCTTAAAAGGGCATTTAGCTCTTTTTCGGTGCCCAAAAGCCCTAATCTAAAAATAAAACCCACCCAATAAACCCTTAAAAAAACCTAACACTAACCCCCGAAGATCCACTTACAGTTTCTGAAGACCCGACATCCATCCTCAACGAAGCACGAGAAGTCCTCATCGAAGACGGCAGAAGTCTTCATCCAAGCCGACAGAAGTCTTCATCCAGACGGCATCTTCTATCTTCTTCTTTTTTTTTTTTTTTTTTTTTTTTATATATTTTTATTCAATTCCAGCTTTACTATATTTTAGCCAATTAAGATTGCTAGGAACAATATAGTATTTCCTGTACGCCTTTTTTACTTGATTGGAGATCTGCCTCTCCTGGGACAGGACTTTCTTTCTTCGAGCATATATATAAGCTTTAATTTTACCTCTGAGCACAGCCTTAGAGGCTTCCCAAAAGGTTTCTATTCCATTTAAATAGGTTATATTATGAATGCAGTAATCTCTTCATCTCTGTTTTAACTAAAGAGTAAATTGTGAATAATTATAGAGATGTCTAGGAAAAAAGATTTTTTGGTTCTTATCCTTGGGATGGGCTGCCAAAGAAAATGAAATTGAAATAATTGCGTGGTCAGATATGACTATATCATTCACATGAGAATCTATTTTAAGTATAGATAGTGGTTCTGCCACAAAAATATAATCTATTCTTGAAAAAGTTTTATATGCTTTAGATTCACATTTGAATATACGTTCATCATTATATTATATATATTTTTATTATTAAACCACAAGAGTCAGCATATTAAAAAAAAACAAGCAGGAGAGACCAAGCTACTCCTACCGGACCGGTTATGAATTTTTGATTCCTGGCTTGAGAGTACACTCTCCTGTGTATTAACAAGATCTTCTAAATCAGAGATCCTAGTTTCTGCTTCTAACATTCTAGCGGCAAATTGTTTAACCTCCCCTGATAAGGAATCTATCTGCTAGTTTTAGAGTTTTGTCGGTAACGACCTGCGTAGCTAACGCATGCTTTTGTTCCCCCGCACCTTTTAAATACCGCTGGTATTTAGAGTTCACAGAATGGCTGCGTTTTCAGTGCGTTAGGCTCCAAAAAGGGAGTGTAGAGCATAATTTACCGCCACTGCAACTCTCAATACCAGCGGTACTTACGGACGCGGCCAGCTTCAAAAACGTGCTCGTGCACGATTCCCCC
This sequence comes from Bombina bombina, assembly GCF_027579735.1. NCBI lineage: Eukaryota > Metazoa > Chordata > Amphibia > Anura > Bombinatoridae > Bombina > Bombina bombina. Next base: position 1,312,727,529 of record NC_069500.1, read on the forward strand.
ATAGAAAACAATGGGGCATTTTGAGCTGAAAAAAACCCTAACACCTGCAAAAAAGCTGCGTTCAGCTCTTAACGCAGCCCCATTGTTTCCTATGGTTAAACAGTTTCTATGTCTGCACCTAACACCCTAACATGTACCCCGAGTCTAAACACCCCTAACCTTACACTAATTAACCCCTAATCTGCTGCCCCCGCTATCGCTGACCCCTGCATATTATTATTAACCTCTAATCTGCCGCTCCGTACACCGCCGCAACCTACGTTATCCCTATGTACCCCTAATCCGCCTCACTCCCACCTCAATAACCCTATAATAAATAGTATTAACCCCTAATCTGCCCTCCCTAACATTGCCGACACCTAACTTCAAGTATTAACCCCTAATCTGCCGACCAGACCTCACCGCTTCTCTAATAAATGTATTAATCCCTAATCTGCCTCACTCCCGCCTCAATAACCCTATAATAAATAGTATTAACCCCTAATCTGCCCTCCCTAACATCGCCGACACCTAACTTCAAGTATTAACCCCTAATCTGCCGACCGGACCTCACTCTCTAATAAATGTATTAACCCCTAAAGCTGAGTCTAACCTTAGCACTAACACCCCCCTAAATTAAATATAATTTAAATCTAACAAAATAAATTAACTCTTATTAAATAACTTATTCCTATTTAAAGCTAAATACTTACCTGCAAAATAAACCCTAATATAGCTACAATATAAATTATAATTATATTGTAGCTATTTTAGGATTAATATTTATTTTACAGGCAACTTTGTATTTATTTTAACCAGGTACAATAGCTATTAAATAGTTAATAACTATTTAATAGCTACCTAGTTAAAATAATTACAAAATTACCTGTAAAATAAATCCTAACCTAAGTTACAATTAAACCTAACACTAAACTATCAATAAATTAATTAAATAAAATACCTACAATTATCTACAATTAAACCTAACACTACACTATCAATAAATTAATTAAATACAATACCTACAAATAAATACAATTAAATAAACTAACTTAAGTACAAAAAATAAAAAAATATTTACAAACATTAGAAAAATATTACAACAATTTTAAACTAATTACACCTACTCTAAGCTCCCTAATAAAATAACAAAGACCCCCAAAATAAAAAATGCCCTACCCTATTCTAAATTAAAAAAGTTCAAAGCTCTTACCTTACCAGCCCTCAAAAGGGCCTTTTGCGGGGCATGCCCCAAAGAAAACTGCTCTTTTGCCTGTAAAAGAAAAATACAACCCCCCCCAACATTAAAACTCACCACCCACATACCCCTAATCTAACCCAAACCCCCCTTAAAAAACCTAACACTACCCCCCTGAAGATCATCCTACCTTGAGTCGTCACTCAGCCGAGCCACCGATGGAACTGAAGAGGGGATCCGAAGCGGCAGAAGTGATCCTCCAAGGGGAGCTGAAGAAAACTTCCATCCGATGAAGTGATCCTCCAAGCAGCGCTGAAGACGTCTTCCATCCGGGCGATGTCATCTTCCAAGCGGGGTCTTCAATCTTCTTTCTTCAGGATCCATCTTGCAGACCTCTGACGCGGAACATCCTGCTGGCCCGACGGACTACCGACGAATGAAGGCTCCTTTAAGGGACGTCATCCAAGATGGCATCCCTCGAATTCTGATTTGGCTGATAGGATTCTATCAGCCAATCGGAATTAAGGTAGGAAAATTCTGATTGGCTGATGGAATCAGCCAATCAGATTCAAGTTCAATCCGATTGGCTGATCCAATCAGCCAATCAGATTGAGCGCATTTTCTATTGGCTGTTCTGATCAGCCAATAGAATGCAAGCTCAATCTGATTGGCTGATCCAATCAGCCAATCGGATTGAACTTGAATCTGATTGGTTGATTCCATCAGCCAATCAGAATTTTCCTACCTTAATTCCGATTGGCTGATAGAATCCTATCAGCCAATCGGAATTCGAGGGACGCCATCTTGGATGACGTCCCTTAAAGGAGCCTTCATTCGTCGGTAGTCCGTCGGGCCAGCAGGATGTTCCGGGTCGGTGGTCTGCAAGATGGATCCTGAAGAAAGAAGATTGAAGACCCCGCTTGGAAGATGTCATCGCCCGGATGGAAGACGTCTTCAGCGCCGCTTGGAGGATCACTTCATCGGATGGAAGATTTCTTCAGCGCCCCTTGGAGGATCACTTCTGCCGCTTCGGATCTCCTCTTCAGTTCCATCTGTGTCTCGGCTGAATGAAGACGACTCAAGGTAGGATGATCTTCAGGGGGGTAGTGTTAGGTTTTTTTAAGGGGGGTTTGGGTTAGATTAGGGGTATGTGGGTGGTGGGTTTTAATGTTGGGGGGGTTGTATTTTTCTTTTACAGGGAAAAGAGCAGTTTTCTTTGGGGCATGCCCCGCAAAAGGCCCTTTTGAGGGCTGGTAAGGTAAAAGAGCTTTGAACTTTTTTAATTTAGAATAGGGTAGGGAATTTTTTTATTTTGGGGGTCTTTGTTATTTTATTAGGGGGCTTAGAGTAGGTGTAATTAGTTTAAAATTGTTGTAATATTTTTCTAATGTTTGTAAATATTTTTTATTTTTTGTAACTTAGTTTTTTTTTATTTTTTGTACTTTAGTTAGTTTATTTAATTGTATTTATTTGTAGGTATTGTATTTAATTAATTTATTGATAGTGTAGTGTTAGGTTTAATTGTAGATAATTGTAGGTATTTTATTTAATTAATTTATTGATAGTGTAGTGTTAGGTTTAATTGTAACTTAGGTTAGGATTTATTTTACAAGTAATTTTGTAATTATTTTAACTAGGTAGCTATTAAATAGTTATTAACTATTTAATAGCTATTGTACCTGGTTAAAATAAATACAAAGTTGCCTGTAAAATAAATATTAATCCTAAAATAGCTACAATATAATTATAATTTATATTGTAGCTATATTAGGGTTTATTTTACAGGTAAGTATTTAGCTTTAAATAGGAATAAGTTATTTAATAAGAGTTAATTTATTTTGTTAGATTTAAATTATATTTAATTTAGGGGGGTGTTAGGGTTAGGGTTAGACTTAGCTTTAGGGGTTAATACATTTATTAGAGAAGCGGTGAGGTCCGGTCGGCAGATTAGGGGTTAATACTTGAAGTTAGGTGTCGGCGATGTTAGGGAGGGCAGATTAGGGATTAATACTATTTATTATAGGGTTATTGAGGCGGGAGTGAGGTGGATTAGTGGTTAATAACTTTATTATAGTAGCAGTGAGGTCCGGTCGGCAGATTAGGGGTTAATAATTGTAGGTAGGTGGCGGCGACGTTGGGGGCGGCAGATTAGGGGTTAATAAATATAATATAGGGGTCGGCGGTGTGCGGTCGGCAGATTTGGGGTTACATTTTTTTAATAGAGTGGCGGCGATGTGGGGGGCCTCGGTTTAGGGGTACATAGGTAGTTTATGGGTGTTAGTGTACTTTAGAGCACAGTAGTTAAGAGCTTTATGAACCGGCATTAGCCCAGAAAGCTCTTAACTCCTGACTTTTTTCTGCAGCTGGAGTTTTGTCGTTAGATTTCTAACGCTCACTTCAGCCATGACTCTAAATACCAGCGTTAGAAAGATCCCATTGAAAAGATAGGATACGCAAATGGCGTAGGGGGATCTGCGGTATGGAAAAGTCGCGGCTGGAAAGTGAGCGTTAGACCCTTTCCTGACTGACTCTAAATACCAGCGGGCGGTAAAAACCAGCGTTAGGAGCCTCTAACGCTGGTTTTGACGGCTAACACCAAATTCTAAATCTAGGCGTATGCTTGTAGAGATACTTGAAAGATCTTTTTTAATTGAGTCAAATTGGAGTGTGAATATTTGGCTTATTTGTGCTACCAGAGCTTGAGCATCAATAGGGTTAACCATAGTTTTCAAAATAGAGTCTTTTGCCTTAGATTTTTTATCTTTTGGTTTAACAGGCATTATGGGTGAATTATTTTTCACCTGTGTGACAAATCTTTCCATTAACCAAGGTGTATGGTTGGACAAAATAGCGACTATATAATATAACACTTTTTTTTTTTTTTAAACTGACGCTATGTAGCGAAAAGTTGACTATTAGTTTAATTTAATGTGAAGGACATTCAAAAATGTGTACATGATAATAATAATAAAAAAACAAAAAAACAAAACAAATTTTTTTTTTCCCTAAGTGTTAGTGCAAGAGCCTGTTATCGATTATTCAGTTCTCCAATAATGTTTTGACATAATTTTGCATGCAAATATATACAATTTAAAAAAAGCAGCAACAAGAACCTAATATATTCAATAATAATAATAAATAATACAGATAAGCCCAAACAAAACTAATTCCTCTCCTACTAATAACAATATAAGGAGTTTAGCAGACTGCCTGGTATAACTTCTAAAAAAAAGTATCAAACTTTAGCAAAATGTTACTCTCTGCCTATGTCTGAGAATAAATATCTGAGCTTTAGCTTCGATACTTTTATGTAACCACACCAGGTGCATTTAAACCTTTATGTCTAAGGGGAAAACAAATAGCTACTTTAGCATATGGATACATATACAATGGTATTTGATGGAATCTCCTAAAACACTATACACAAATATTATCCCACTATTGGGAAGTTACTTTTAATATCAAGACTGTCCATTCAATCTTGTTTTTATGGTTTTTTTTTTTTTTTTTTTGTCTTTTTTAGACTGGGAGTAAATATCCAGATCAAAGAATACTCAGCTATGCCAGGAGAGTTCCTTTAAATTCAGCACGAGTATAGCAATGTGCAATACCTAACCCCTGCCTTAGCCTTGCGAGAGAGGTTAGTCCATTTATCCCTGTACACCTTTCAGCAGAACACGGACCATGCCCGCACTGTGGGATTTTAAGAAAATTGTAGACTTTGTATGTACAAAACAGTAGTAATAGTCAGCGATAGATTTTACAACACTGTACAAACAGCAATACTTGCGTGACTGGCAGTGTGGGTTAATTCCAAACTTGACTTTAAATGCTCCAGAATGCTGAGCCAGCATAAAACAGAAACTCCGGACTTTACTGGGTTCTTTGAGTGGCAGGATTGGAAACCACTGAATCATCTTTACCAGGATACGCTGTAAATCCGGTACGTGTCATTTAGATCTCTCCGGGTATCAGCAACTCCATCTTCAGACAGCTAGAACAGTCCACGGCCTCTGGTTTGCACTTTGATTTGCTGATAGGTATGATATCCTTTACGGTTTCTCTCGATCCTAATTAGGATCACTGGTGGGACACTCATGACCTGTCTTTACTCATCAGTGTTGTGTGTTTCTGCTTTGGGCTTCTCAGGTACCATGTACCATGTAGCTGTTGGCCAAACCGGCCATGTAGACTTCGAGCTCCAGGAGCGATACTCCTCCTCTGATGCCTCTATCGGAACCACAAGGCGTCATCGGGCTATGCAGCAAGGAGCTGGGGAAAAGATACAAGAAATATATAAATTGGTGAGAGTGCGCTAGCAGCAGCAGGGGATGTGTCACTGGTATAGTCAAATATATAAAATCAATAAAGCAAATAAGTGATAAAATACAAACACATTTATATCAATAAACACATAGGTAAAATCCTGAATTGGTTCGATTGTGCTAAACAGCAGCAGGGAATGTGTCACTGATATAGGCAAATGTTGTTTGAATATTTTATGAAATCAATAAAGCAAATTTGTTATAAAATACAAACACATTTATTTCAATAAACACATAGGTAAAATCCTAATTTTATGACCGGTCTTAAATATTTAAGAACTTAATGAGTAAAGGCAAGTATTTCAATAATTTAAAAATGCTATTGTATAGAGTTAAAAGAAAATTGGGGATTTACATATACAACTTGTTTGCAAGTTTAGAAATATAGTGGTGCACCACTCTTTATGTTGCGGTAGTAGCTGAATAGCTGATATATCACCTTATTATTTTCATACAAAAGGTTTGACTGTTTGCACACAAAACAAAGTAAAGTCACACTTTGAGAAGAAAAGTAAAAAATATGTGTATATATATGAATCGTTTCAATAAACGACTAGTCCCAATTCTATTTTCCTTTAAATATACGTTCCTTGTGCCTGTATAATTTCTTAGTTCTGTAGTTTATAAAGTGCCCAGTATCATTTTGATGTAATAGTTCGTAGTTGGATCGTGTGTATAATTTGCAATATCGGCTACTTTACTTCTGCATGCCTTTCGGTCTCTTCGTGGGTATGTCTCCTCCACTCACCTTCTGGCATAGGTAACGCTTCAGCCTCGCTGATAGTCGTTTGATGTCACACACCAATTTTTTCTCCTGAAAGTAGATCCGGCTTCCACTCTGCGCAGAGAGTATCTGTAGTTTTGGATGAAGAAAAATAGTGCCAGTGCAATCCTTTGCAATCCTTGGTCACTATGTATTCCTTTTGTTGGGCAAAGTTAGATTCCTGTAGGCAGTAGGACCATCAACGCATTTCACCACTTGCTGTGGCTTTCTCAAGATGGTTTTAGTGAACTTAAAGGTCTCTATTTAAACCTGTTGGAAATCCTTGATTGAAAAGTCAAGCCTCTTTGTAGATGTATCAATTATTTAAAGTGGTATTGGTAGATAACTTTGGTTTTGTTAAGGTGGAAGGTGTGTTTTATAGTGACCTTCTTTATGGCTAGTCAGGAGTGTGATAGATATTCTTCAATTTGCAAACAACTAAAAAACATTTTTCATAAGATGGAGTATTGTTTCTTATGTACTAGTGTTTCTCCCCTAAAAAATCATTTACACTAAAAACTAAAAATAAATGAATATCTCTTGGATAATACATTTTTAAGACATTTTTAATATATATAAATGTTTTAATACATTTGTAATACATAAAAAAAAAATATATATATATATATATATATATATATATATTTATTTCTATATACTACTTGACATCTGTCAATATATGGTACTGTTTGTGTTTTACATTCCCCCATGTATCTTGTTTTCCATGTAGCAATAAGGGATCAATTACCTTTATTGCAAATGTATTAATATCCTATTCCACATATAATGTAAAATTGGTTTTAAAGTAGGTTTTTTAAAATAATTAGATATGGGGGGCGGAGCTAACTACAGAGGAGTCAAGACGTGTATTTCATGAGCTCCTGCAAAAACAGTGAACATTTATCTTAATTGAGAGCAAAATTCATTTTTTCCAACTTAAGTTCTGGATATATACTTATGCAAGAGGTGAGCTATCTCCTTAAAACCTAGTTAACCGAAATTTTTACCAGCTGCCGTGGCAGATTTGTTTTTGGCCTATGCCGTCTAATCAGACCACGAGGCAGAAGTAGTGTCAGCTCTACAGCTACAGCTTGCTTCACACAGAGTCATCACTTACTGAACCAAATATGGCAGTCTCCTACGAACTGGCCATGGCGTGGCTCCACGATTTAGAAGAAAAGATGTGTCACAACTTCAATGACTTAACACTCATAATTCGTGATCAACATGCGGAGGACGTAACTTCAGCTTCTGAGCTGAAGGTTGATATAAACCTTAATGAGAGTGATGGGCCCTCCCTGATTGATGCAGGAGTTCTAGCATCGGGAATGGAAATTGAACCCGTGGAGCAAGACCCTCCAAAGAAACTTTGCCAGCAAATCTCCCCTGCAGATGCGGAAGATATGCTCATCCCCTCGGGGAGTAGAGCGCACACATCACAGAGACACAAGGGGTCTTTATCGCATGACTCCCATTTGAACGCAGCAATTGGTATCACACTGGAGAGGAGTCCCACTTCACTAGTCTCTTTTGAAGGAGATTTTAATCTACGGAACAACACATACCTCTTTCCTAACGCTTCTCTGCTATCAGAAGAATTGCATACCTATGCGGAGGGCTGGATTACTAGATCTGGTTTGACCCCAGCTCCTGTGAATCCTGAGGCGGAGGCTGACAGCCCTATACCTCCGGCGGAGATACACGACACTCGGCGGCTACCGCCCATCTTGGCTGGGGTTGTGCTGGGAGCCCGTAACAACATCATGGTGTTCAGTGAAAAAGCAATCTCACCAGAAATTCGATATACCTGCCCAGATCAATCGTCAAGAGACACTCCACACATAGCCCTGGGATTAGCCAGCTCTCATACCCACCAGAACGGTACTTTAACTTTTATACACAGCAGTTTACCAATCCCACTTGGGCTTCCCTGTATACTCTGGGCTGACTTGTTCACGTTTTGCATTCAGGGAATAGGCTAAGGCAAAGTGACATTAAAAATAGATCGGACTTGATCTAGGTCTACTTAGACAATAAGTTCATAACATCTTGCTCATAACTTAGTTTCATGATTATATATCTATTTGAACCTATCCTGTTTTTTTTTTATTATTTTTTTTTATAAAATCTGTTTTGATTCATAAAAGCTTACTACTTTTCATACTTGGGTCAGAACTTAGCTAATTAGACTAATGACTAATATTTTTTGCTCAATGTTGTTTACTGACTAATTTAGGTTCAGTAGAACGTTCTGCTATGTTACTTCGTTGTTAACTACTTTTTCTTGTTCACTCATAAAATTCGATCTCTACCTTTATTATGTTGCTGCACCCTCAAAAGTTGGATTTATATTTCTCAATCCACTATGCATGTCCTGTTGTGTGATAGCTATATATTTGTTCAAGCTTTCCTGCCACAATGTACAAATGTAATGATGTTTGATTGCTTACTTACTATGGTCTTGAAACCTGTGTCCATACAACATTGCAAGCTCATAATTTAGACTGCCCACACTGGCCTTATCTCATCTTATACTTTATGTCTTTATTTATGGTGTGTACGCTTGCATTTATGTGACATTAGGGGTTACTTGTGCACTTATCCTTTGTAGAACTGTATAGCTAGCTAAAATCCTCCTAGACTACAGACAGCTAACCCACTTTTCCTTACCAGCTAATCATGCTACATGTTTAAAGTGTCTATTTCCTAGCTTCATGGCCGAGTCTGGGATCAATTTACTATAGAGCTCACTATATATGTGTATTTGGAACATGTGGTTTCACTTTAACTTTGCTCTTATGCTACTTCCCACTGGCAATATTTGAAATCCTTATATTGATATCTAGTCATCACTAATTTATAAATTCAATTTTAATATCTTGAATTTTTTGAGAACGCACATTGCTAATCCTTGATCTGATATATTATGTTGTGTTGGATGCAGCACCTATTGCTCTTCATCAGCTATATGATAGAAATATGTACACTTCTTACTGAAGGCTCAACATAGCATTATGACCACTTAAACCGCTAGCAACACTCTATAGACAGTTGTCTCTTGTTCTACCTTTTAGATCTTGCTAACTCCATAACATAAACCCAGTCTACCTTAAACATATATTTTAGAATGCCATATTGCAGATTTGCTGCCCCAGAGCACTAGATTTGACTAAAACTACCTCCATATCCTGCTCTCTGGGCTACGATGCTGGTATATTAAATATTGACACCTTTTTGTTTACTCCTAGATGAGCATAACCTTTATCTTCCTACTGCAACGCTCCTAGAATCATCAGTGAGCTGACATGGATATGGCTACTTGAACCTTAGTTGAATTTTTATAGCTTAATACTACATACACTGTCAATATAGGAGTTTATATAATACATCCAGTTAGCTCACTCATGGAAATTGGATTAGATGTATAGACAGATCTTAACACTAATTATTTCTTCCACCCAAGTTTATCTTAATGAGCATTTAGAAATTTACATAGGATCCCAGTCAACCCATTTATTTTAATCTAGCTGTTACTTATAAGGCCTAGGATTACTTTACTTGTTATGCCTTTAATCATTGTTTAAGACTACATATATATCATCCCTAGTTTCTCTATGGTCATTCCCACATTATTAATACACATCATTGGCTCTGGTGGAGCCCCTCTCCTCCCTTTCCCGCCGGTACTTGTTGCCTGTGGGTCATATCCCTCCTCCTTTTTCCTGCACTGCCTATAGGTGGAACTCCCCTAGGAAAGGGGCTCAACCTTTTAATCCCCTAGGCCCCAAATATTATCCCCCCTCCCCCCCAAGACAAACTTTACATGTCCAGTAGCTGTCTCATTCATCCCACGCCCCACCCTAGAATATATAAATCCACCTTACTGTTACTATAGATACTGCCGGGCCGTGTTAACTGGGAAGGCACGGCTAGGCATAACTTTGATTTTGGTCTGAGATTTATCAGCAGGGGCTAATAGTATACATAAGTAGAGATACTTGTCTATATTCATCTAGGATTTTCACATATCTCATAAACCCCCCCTGTTTCTATCCTTATCGGGAAGCTACTCTTACTCTTGCCCCTATCCTAGCTTGGCTTAACACACGGCCTAAGTAGAGGGCAATCCTATTTCATAGTATATTTAAATGCTTTGGGTCCTCAAGTTACCTGCCTATCCAACATACTAACTGGCTCCGCCCCCCCACCCTTCCTTCTTTATTATCAAGCGGCTCTTGCCCGCTGTAACCCCCCCTCCCATTAAAATATAGAGCTACCCCCTCCCTAGCCCCAACCGTTCACGTATGGATAT